>NC_057806.1:170814182-170952716 GCF_018294505.1 Triticum aestivum
AGACCAAACGTACTTGACGTGCTTCTGGAGAAGATTTGAGAGAGGCTTCGCGATCTTAGAAAAGTTTTCAACGAATCTTCGACAGTAGCTTGCGAGACCGAGGAAGCTACGGAGTTGCTTCACGTTCTGAGGTGGTTCCCAATTCACAATTGCAGACACCTTCTCAGGATTCACCGCAATGCCCTTGGCAGAGATGATATGACCAAGATAAAGAACCTCATCAAGCCAAAATTCGCACTTGGAGAACTTGGCGTAGAACTTGTGTTCCCTGAGCTTATCGAGCACCAAACGCAAGTGCTTGGCATGATCTTCCTTGTTCTTCGAGAAAACCAGAATGTCGTCGAGATAGACCAAAACGAAGTCATTGGTGTAGGCGTTGAAGATGACGTTCATCATGCGAGAGAACGTCGGAGGAGCGTTGACGAGGCCAAAAGACATGACAATGTATTCATATGAACCATAGCTTGTCCTGAAAGCCGTCTTGGGAATATCTTGCTCACAGATTCGTATCTGATGATAACCCATACGGAGATCAAGCTTGAAGAATACTTGGGCACCTTTGAGTTGTTCGAACAGCTCATTGATGTTGGGAAGTGGGTATTTGTTCTTGATAGTCTTCTTGTTCAATGGACGGTAATCAACACAAAGTCGGTCCGTTCCATCCTTCTTCTTCACAAAAAGAACACCACAACCCCACGGAGAAGAACTAGGTCGGATGAGACCCATTCTCTCTTGAACATCGAGTTGCTTCTTCAGCTCCTTCAACTCTTCAGGTCCGAGCTTGTAAGGACGCTTGCACACAGGTTCCGTGCCAGGCTCAAGATCGATGACGAATTCAACTGGCTGGTGCGGAGGCATTCCTGGAAGCTCTTCTGGAAAAACGTCTTGATATTCGCAAACGACTGGGATTTGCGAGATAGCATCCAGTTCACCCTTCTCATTGAGAGAAAACATACGGATGGTATTATCACGAGCGGCAAAAACAATTACATCCTCAGACGAATGAGTCAATTGAATCTGCCTGGCTGCACAATCAAGATGCGCCTTGTGCTTAGAAAGCCAATCCATTCCGAGAATAAGATCAATATCCGAGTTACCAAGAACCACCGGAGAAGAAAGGAACTTGTAATCGCCCAACGTGATAGAGACATCCGGGACGCAATTGTTAGAAGTCATTTGCTTGCCCGGAGACACAATCTTCAACGGGACAGGAATCCTCTCGGTCACAAAATCATGCTTGGCAACAAATGGTGTTGAAATAAAAGAAAACGATGCACCAGTGTCAAAAAGAACTTTTGCAGGAACATCGTTAACAGGAAGGTTACCCATGATGACATCTGGCGAGTCCTCTGCCTGAGCTGCATTCAGCAAGTTGACCTTGGCGTGCTTGGGGTTATGCTTGACCACAGTTGTACTTGCCGATCTCACAGGAGGAGGAGGAAGACGCCTCTGATTGAAGCATTTGTTGGCATGGTGACCCTTCTATTGGCACTTGTTGCACGTGACCTCTGAAAGCGGACGGTGATACAGAGCACTCGATCTTGGAGCTTGAGACGAAGTCTTGTTCTGAAAGCCAGGGTTGGGTGGGTGGGAAGATCCACTGCCACCTTTGCTCTTCTGATACGGCTGACGGAATGGAGGAGGAGGAAGCCAATACTTCTGCTTCTTGGCCACTTGAGTAGAGGAAGAAGGAGTAGCATCTCTGACTCGCTTCTTGGAAGCATCACACCTTAGTTGAGCAGCCTCTTGCTTCAATGCCATGTTGTAGAACTCATCGTACCTCAAGGGCTCAAAGAGAACAAGAGCTAGCTGGATTTCTTCTCTGAGACCACCCCTGAACTGGTATATCATGCTCTTCTCATCAGGGACGTCCTGCTTAGCAAAGCGGGCGAGCTTCTGAAACAACTTGTTGTAGTCATAGACAGACAAAGAGCCTTGCTTCAGGTTGCGGAATTCCTCACGCTTGCTTTCAACCACGCTCTGAGGGATATGATGAGCTTTGAAATCTTGACGGAATTCATCCCAGGTAATCACACGGCCTCCTCTGGAATCCTTGTACTGCTGGAACCATTCTGCAGCTTGGTCTTTGAGTTGGAAGGAAGCGAACTTGACGAAGTCCTCAGGCCTGACGTTACTGCACTCGAAATGCTTGCACAGATCCACGAGCCAATCGTCAGCATCAGTTGCCTCAACACAATTGCTGAAAGTCTTTGGCCCGTTAGCAAGGAACTGGTTGAGTGTAGCAAAGTGATTCTGATTGTTGCCTTGGTTGCCTTGGTTCGCTTGATTGCGCTCTTGAAGAATTTGCATGATCAACTGTGTGTTTGCATTGGTTGCGGCCATCACAGCTTGCCATGCCTCCGGAGGAGGTGGGGGTGGTGGCGGATCTTGATTCTGATTCTGATTGGTGCTCTTAGCGGGAGCCATCCTGAAGAGGGTGACAACCGTTAGCACATTGACAGATAAAATGAAGCTGAATCCAACGGAATGAAAATTGCAACATGAAGTCTTCACATCCGAACATAAGAACGAATGCATTCCTCTTGAAATGGTCACATATCCATAAATTGAGAAGCCACTTAGAATTTAGGTAGAGAAATAAATCAACAAGGTACGGATCAAGAACGAATACTCGGTAAGAAATCCCAATCTCAAACCAAATATCCGTGGAAGAAGAACTAGAGCTACAAGAATTCCCACCTATGAAACTCCCGAACCTTTCCGGTTATGCAATCAGGTGTTGGGGATACAGGGGAAGCATAATATCTCACCCAAATCTAGCAAATCCTACATCCAGCTGTATCCATCCTTCAACACATAACCGAGAAAAACTTCGGAAACCATCTACCTCAACCTTCGAAAAGCATCCGTTATACAAGTTATGGCGATACTCCCGAACTCCCGCCCCAGTACTGGGTGGCGTCGAGGTTATCTCACCAACGAACTGCATAAAAGAGATTTTCGATGTCGGCGTACTAAACTCAGGTATTCCAGAACTGCAACGATAAAATTGTGACGACAACACCTCGGAGCTCAACTCCCCGGGACACTGCCACAACCCCTAAAGACAGGAGGCACCAAGAACAATGTTCTCGTCACAAAACCATCGGAACGATTCCAAGATACCCGCGTGATCCTAAATTTTTTTAGTGAAATTTGAGAAGAGAAGAGTCAAAACTCTACGTCAGGATGCCTTACTAGAGCGATGAGGAGACTAGGAAGTAAAAAGAATTCCTAAACTCTCCGATATATAATTCCTAAATGACTCAAAACATTTTTCTAGACTCAACAACGACTGCTAAAAACGATCAAGCAATGGGGGCTCCTAAGGTCGGGGAAGGCTCTGATTACCAACTTGTAACGCCCTCGATGCGGCTATAGCTCCCACGTGTCGAGGCACGACTTAGAGACATAACCGCATTGAAAGCAATGTCGCAAGTTAGGCAATCTTCACAACATCCCATGTAATATAGATAATAAAAGGGGAGATACATAGTTGGCTTACACTCGCCACGTCAATCAAAGTACATAAATAGCATTACAACATTCAAACACTCATGGCCCGACTACGGCGCCAAAATAAAAGATAACCCAACATGCGACACGGTCCCGATCGCCCCAATTGGGCACCACTACTGATCATCAGGGAAAGACACGTAGTATCGGCGTGAGTCCTCGTCGAACTCCCACTTGAGCTCAAGCGCGTCATCTGGAATGGAATCATCAGGCCCTGCATCTGGTTTGGAAGTAATCTGTGAGCCACAGGGACTCAGCAATCTCGCACCCTCGCGATCAAGACTATTTAAGCTTAATAGGTAAGGCAAGGAAATATGTGGAGCTGCAGCAAGCGACTAGCATATATGGCTGGCTAACCTGTTCACAAAAGAGAGCGAGAAGAGGAGGCAAAGCGCGAACGAGTAACTAGAGGGCATCCTGCGGCAAGCATTACTCCAACACCGTGTTCACTTCCCGGACTCCGCCGAGAAGAGACCATCACGGTAACTCACACTGTTGATTCATTTTAATTAAGTTAAGGTTCAAGTTATCTACAACCGGACATTAACAAATTCCCATCTGCCCATAACCGCGGGCACGGCTTTCGAAAGTTCAAATCCCTGCAGGGGAGTCCCAACTTAGCCCATGACAAGCTCTCACGGTCAACGAAGGAATAGACCTCCTCCCGAGACGTTCCGATCAGACTCGGTATCTCGGTTCTTCAAGACACTTCGACAAGTTAAAACAAATCCAGCAACACCGCCCGAATGTGCCGACAAATCCCGATAGGAGCTGCACATATCTCGTTCTCAGGGCACACTCAGATGAACACTACGTACAACTAAAACCAACCCTCGAGTTGCCCCGAGGTGGCGCTGCAAGTGGCTCTGTTTGGACCAACACTCAGAGGAGCACTGGCCCGGGGGGGTTTAAATAAGATGACCCTCGGGCTCCGGAAACCCAAGGGAAAAAGAGGCTAGGTGGCAAATGGTAAAACCAAGGTTGGGCATTGCTGGAAAAGCTTTAATCAAGGCGAACTATCAAGGGGTTCCCATTATAACCCAACCGCGTAAGGAACGCAAAATCCGGGAACATAACACCGATATGACGGAAACTAGGGCGGCAAGAGTGGAACAAAACACTAGGCGAGAGGCCGAGCCTTCCACCCTTTACCAAGTATATAGATGCATTAAGATAACATGGCAATATAATGATATCCCAACAAGTAAATAATGTTCCAACAAGGAACGGTCTCCAATCTTCACCTGCAACTAGCAACGCTATAAGAGGGGCTGAGCAAAGCGGTAACATAGCCAATCAACGGTTTGCTAGGACATGGTGGGTTAGAGGTTTGACATGGCAATTTGGGAGGCATGATAAGCAAGTGGTAGGCATCGTAGCATAGGCATAGCAAAAGAGCGAGCATCTAGCAAAGCAAAGATAGTAGTGATTTCGAGGGTATGATCATCTTGCCTGCAAAGTTGTCAGAGTTGACTGGATCCTCGAAAGCAAACTCAACGGGCTCCTCGTTAGCGAACTCGTCTCCCGGCTCTACCCAAACAAGACAAACAACCAACAAGGACACAATCAACCACGTGCAAACTCAAACAACATGATGCAAAGATGGTATGCTATGCGGGATGCAATATGTGATGCATATGCAAGATTTGACAAGGAATGAATGAACCTGGCCTCAACTTGGAAATCCAAGTGTGCCACTGGAAAGATGAGATGAAATCGCTTGAAAACTATATAAAGATCACCGGAATCGGAGTTACGGTTTTGAAATGGCAAGCGATTCAAATATGACCACGTTCTGCGATTTACAGCAAGTAGCCATCTAAATGCAACAAGATGAACATGCTACAGCACCCAAACATGGCATCAAAATACATGGCAGGGATCCATTCATGATGCTTAACAAAAGACTAGCACTGAGCTACGGCCAATTCATCCATTAACAGGTTCAAACAAGCATGGCAAAAATGCATTTGGTAAACAGATTTCAGACTTAGTGAAATTAACACTTGTCTGGAATTTCAGATCAGATAGCACTCTTTGGAGCATGAAAACTATATGCTACAGGACCTGAACATGGCAAAGTAAAGCATGGCATGGAGCTACTCAAAGAGCTTAACAAAAGTCCCTTAGTGACCTTGAGCCAAAAGGGATCAGAAAATACATTTGCAAGCATGTGAACATGGCAAAAACATAATCAGTTCTCAGACTTAGTGAAAACTGGAGCATGCTGAAACAGATATCAAGTAGGCATGTTTACGAGCTCGATGCACTCACTACAGAGCAAGTCATGACAATCTAAGCATACACCCATCAAGAATACACAAAATACAAGCTAGACATGGCAAGAACAATAACATAGCATGCACGGATCAACTACAACATCCTCGGCAAAATCGCTAACAAGTAGACAATCTGCCCAGATTCACGAAATAGCAAAAGTAGAGCTCGATTGACTCAAGCTAGGGTGCTCCATAATTGCAAACAAAGACATGGATGGATAGATCACTACAAGATTAACAAAACATCCTTACTGATCATCCTCAAAAGAGGCACGGATCACTAGGAAACAACATGAACATATGGCATATTGAAAAAAAAAACAGATCAAGGACTTGGTGGAAATGCTAAGTCCCTGAAATCAGCATTAACGAATGCCCCACTTTGCAAGCTTGTGCTAGTCACCACAAACATCACAAAAATACATGTGTTGCACCTCTGGATAGATGGCAAAACATATAACAAAACTCATGAAGAGCTCAGGGGCATATCATGCACACATTAATCATGGCAAAAATGACAAATATCTAATTGGAGCAGCAGATCTGACAATTAACCCAAATAGCACTCTTCCAACAACATTTCGGGTATCAAGATGAACTCAAATGAAAATGATGCACTGAGATGAAATGATGTGCTCTCCGAGACAAACATTTTGATATGCTATATGCCCAAAACGGAGCTACGGATGCAAAGTTACGGCACGAAGAACAAGGACAAAATATCTAGGGTTTGAGGCAAAAAGTCAACCGAGACAATCTTCCAGATCCAGATCCGGCCGGGTGGTACTGTAGCGGTGCGCTTCTCGAGGCTCGCCAGAATCTTGAGGTCGCCGGAGAGGAGCTGTTCTGGTGAGGGGAAGGTGAGCCGGTGGCCGGAGGAGGCGGATCTGGCCGGCGGAGGGAGTGGACGACGGCGGGGCGGCGCCCACGGCGTCGGGCGGCGCGCAGGACGCCGGGCGGCGACGGCGCCGGCTGGTCGGTGGCGAAGGCACCGCGGCGGCGCGGCGGAGACGGGTTGAGGCGGCAGCGCGCTCCGGCCGGGGCGAAGGAGGCGCGGGCGCGGCGGATCCGCGGCGGAGGGAGTGGGCTCGGGGGCCCGCGGCGGGCCGTGGCGGGCCGGCGGCGATGTGGGGCGGTCTCTGCCACGTGGCAGCGCGGGATTGGCGGCGGCGGATCGGGCGGACGTGTCCAGCCGGACCGTACGTGTCCGGCGCGGCGCGAGGGGTGGATCTAGGGTTAGGGATGGAGGGGATCCGAGATTTTCGAGGAGGGGTCTTTAAATAGAGGTAGAGGGAGCTAGGAGTGTCCAAATAAGGTGCGGTTTTCAGCCACACGATCGTGATCGAACGCTCTAGATGATGGAGAGGGTTTTGGTGGGTTTTGGGCAAAAATGGAGGGGTGTTGGGCTGCAACACACACGAGGCCTTTTCGGTCCCTCGGTTAACCGTTGGAGCATCAAACGAAGTCCAAATGGTACGAAACTTGACAGTCGGTCTACCGGTAGTAAACCAAGTCCGCTTGGCAAGTCTCGGTCCAATCCGGAAATGTTTAATCCCCACACACGAAAGAAAGGTAGAAATGACCACCGGAGGAGAACGGAGCGCCGGAATGCAAAACGAACAACGGGGAAAATGCTCGAATGCATGAGATGAACACGTATGCAAATGCAATGCACATGATGACATGATATGAGATGCATGACAACGATAACAACACACGGAGACAAAAACCCGAACCCGAGAAAATAAAATAACTTAACACCGGAAACGGCAAGAGTTGGATTACATATTGGGCAAATCATATCCGGGGTGTTACATGACCTCAACCGTCTATTGTGCTCAAACACCCAAGAGTAACAAGATCCGCTAGGTATTGGTGGTGGAATCAAATTTCTCTTGGTGGAAGTGTAGATCGGGACCTTCTCAACCACTCCCGAGCAAATCAACAAGTATGATTGGCTAGGGAGAGAGATCAGGCGAAAATGGAGCTTGGAGCATTAATGGAGCTTATGGGGGAAGAGATAAGTCAACGAGGAAGAAGGGGACCCCCTTTTATACTAAAGGGCCCCATCCAACCGTTACCCCCAAAACAGCCCCGCGGAGGACGATACTACCGCAAGGGGCAGCGGTACTACCGCTGGACCCGGCGGTACTACCGCTCCCCCTTGCGGTACTACCGCCCAGCCAGGGAGGGCTTGAAGATAGAGGAGGGACCGTGCCCTGCGCGGTACTGCCGTGGTGGTAGGGCGGTACTACCGCTCTCGAGCGGTACTACCGCACCTACTACCGCTGCAAGTGCCGCTCAACCCGACACGAGATGCGCCTCCCTCGAGTCGAGGCGGTAGTGGCCCGGTACCGCAGCGGTACTGCCGCTGAGGACCCTCAAGCGGTACTACCGCTGGGCACCGTGGTACTACCGCTGGGGCCAAAGACTGCCCATCCAGCAGGGAAATGAACCTCCAACGACGCGAGAAGGCCCAGAGGGTGTGAAACAGAAGTGTACATGATGATTCCACCCTAGCCTTACCAAAGTGGACCCCCTCTTGATAGTACGGTGACTCCTACGAAACTAGTCCACCAAACAAGAAATGAAAGAGCTACACCGTCTTGAAAAACACTCCGAGGGGAAAGAAATCGTCTCGTGCCAAGGATGAATCTCTGAAATGCTCAAAGCACACGGTTAGTCCGCAAACATGTTGTCATCAATCACCAAAACTACATCGAGAGAGATATGCCTTAACAATCTCCCCTTTTTTGGTGGATTGATGACAACCAGGGATTTGCACAGGGATAAGACATGAAAGTAGAGATACTTAGAACTACAAAATATAGACGGGCTCCCCTGAATGTGTGCACCTAGTTAGTAGTGCCTTTGGAATGCAAGACACACACATTAGGATGAACACTCCCCCTATATTTTATAGTCCAACAATTCTATGTATAGGATAAATGAGAGCAGGGTAAAAAACAGGATAAGCATGCAACTCATAAGATACCACAGTACTAGATAGACATAGATAATAAAGGTAAAGATAAGGTAGCATATGTCTCACACCATATGTCTAGAACTTAGGTCTCACTGGCACCAAACCAAACCAAGCAAACCGACGAGAAAACACAAGACACCACAAACCACAAAGACACACTCGCAACACGGCACAAACACAAATCCCTAAACTCTGCCCCCCTTTGGCAGCGACACACCAAAAGGGCAAAGAGCGTTGCTACGACTCCAGGTGATTGCAAGCTGAGGATCTCGAACATCACATCTAAGCGGGATCGTCTGCACCGCCGTCGTCGGTCGGAAATTGCTCGGCGTCTGAATCGGTTCATGGGCAATGCTGCTGAACCCACTCCTCCTCGTCAGTGATCCTCTCCTCAGATCCGCTGTTAACAGAGGCACCCAACTGGCGCATGAGCTCCTTGTGACATCTGTGGGCCTTCTTCTCAGAGACATGAGACATGTACTGGCCATGAGACTCCATGCAGAAAAGTTTCTTCATCTTGTGCTTAATCCTCTTAGCCCATGAGGGCTCCACGCCGGAGGGCTCATAGTCCTCATCCTTGTCAGCCTCATCCTTGTCCTCGGACTCCATGTCAGCCTCAGAAGGTGGAGCATCAGATAGAGAGGCCTGGGTGCCCCAGTTGTCCTTCTTCCTCAGACGCTTGATATCATGAGAAATCAACTCTCCAGTTTCCAGCGCAACCCTGGGATAGTGATGTGCCCAGGCCTTCTCAATGTGCAGGATGATGAAAGGACCATAGATCGGGCACTTGCACTCAGAAATGGCAGACGGAAGTTCAGACCACATAACATGAGAAATGTCCAGGGACTCTCCAGTAGTTTCTTCCTTCTCATGCTGGCAGAAGAGAAGCATGTCCACAAGATAGGAGTGGACCATATCCAGATTCCCAATGCACGGGAAAAGAGTCTCGCGGAAGAGACAGTGAAGGATGTCCAGATAGGTAGACAGCTCATAGGTTACCTTCTTTGTCTTGGGGTTAACCTTCTGAGAACAGTAAGGCCAGAGTGCTTGCTTGTGAGTGGAGGTGACATTGCGGTGAGGACGGAAGCCGACTGGATTCTCAAGCCCGTGATCTTCCACCCTAAGTAACTCCATGAAGGCCTTCCACGTGACAGAGAGCAACTTCCCATTTGTCATCCAAGTCAAATTCCTTTCTACATCAGTTCCAAGATGGACAGTGGCATAGAATTGGCATATGGTGTCGGCATCAAAGTCCTTGTGAACTGCATGATTCTGAGAATGTTCAACTGAGTGCACATCTGAAGGGTTTCGCAAAAATACTCAGGGTCCTTTTCCATAGGATCAGTGTCGATGGAACGGACATCAACAAAGTGATTCTTCTTAGCCTTGATCACATCAAAAAAGATGGCGAACTGAAAGTGGTTCCAGAACGGGCGGTTGACCAAAGTGGGATCTTGGTCTTCCTCATAGGGGTTTCGGCGACGCTTTGCCCAAAATTCCATGGCAGTCATCTTAGTCACAGTCTTTCCCTTTGGCTTGCTTGCAGATCTCTTCATGTGCTAAGGTGGCGGTGTAGCACTTGAGGTTGCGCCTGCTGGCAGCGGTTGAGCACTAGATGAATCACCGGCTGACTCAGAAGTGTGGTAGCGCTTTGACGTGGCACGACCAGGGTTGACACGGCGGGCCTGCTGCTCAGGATGATCACCACCTGGAACCAAACACACGAGCAGAAGAAACAACACGAAAGAGAAGAACATAAGCCACCAAACAAAACAACAAGGATCAAAACTTGGTAGGAAAAGATGGAACTGGGCATCCAGCAGTAGTACCGCGACCCAACAGCGGTAGTACCGCTTGCGCGGTAGTACCGCTCGAGGAGGGCGGTAGTACCACGCCAGGTGGGGAACGGTGGTTCCCTAATGTCGTGGACAGATCCGGCACTACCGGAGATGCCAAATTCAAAAACAAACCTACCAAACTTCAATCCACAGGGCCTAGAAGCCATCCATCCTACTCAAGCCTCGCCTTAGCCAAAAGACGAGAATAACAATGCCTATTGCCCCTAAAAACTAGATGCAAGATCTAGACAAAGAGAGAACGGGAACGGGGGCAATACCGGCATCCATGGCTAGAGCACGTGGTGGGGATCGACTCCATCGGAGGAAATGAAGAGGGACGGCACGGAAATGGTGGCCGGTCGGGCCCCTCCTGCGGCAAGAGGTCGCTGGAGCAACGAGGAAGACAAGCGAGTGGGGGCGAATGGGTATGGGGGATAAACAACTCCCCCTGCCCCAACATAACCCCCCCATCGCCCGCCCCGCAGCGGTAGTACCGCTGGGGTGGGCGGTAGTACCGCTTGACGCTTGTCAGTGGTAGTACCGCGCACGCAACAGTAGTACCGCTCTGCCGCAAAAAGGACCGACCAAAAGGGGCTTAGCTCAAGAGAAGAAACCGAGACAAAAACGAGAACACACACACACACAAAACCGACAAAAATAACGAAGACACACACCTCTCCAAGAGAGGGCGGTGGCCGAGGCCACCTATGTTTGAGTTCAGAGGTATGGCGCCGCGAAGATTTTAACCTTGGGCCCATGACCAACACTCACCTTTGAAGCACAAGTACCATAAAAAATGGCTAATGTGAAAGAGTTTGGTTAGTTTATGCAGTATGGGGGGAGGGAAAGTTCATTAAGAGAACAACACTCTGCCTATGTCCATGTCTACACCTAAACTAGACAACAGGTTGAGTGTGGTGGGGTGTGCAAGGGTTCAAGTCACATTGATTGAATCAATGATATTTAGCTCATGCCTTAACTCGCGAAATCTTGCTTCATCCAAAGGCTTCATGAAAATATCTGTAAGGTTGTCATGAGTGTTGACATAGTTGAGCTTGATCTCCCCTCGCCTAATGTGATCCCGGATGAAGTGATACCTAATGTCAATATGCTTTTTCTTTAAGTGTTGCACCGGGTTGAGAGAAATCTTGATGGCACTTTCATTGTCACACCAAAGAGGCACTTTTTCACAAGTGACACCGTAATCCTTTAAAGTTTGCCTCATCCATAAAAGTTGTGCACAACAGCTACCGGCAGCCACATACTCCGCTTTCGTGGACGAGAGAGACACACAACTTTGCTTGTTGGAAGACCAACTCACCAAAGAGCAACCAAGAAATTGGCACCCTCCGGAAGTGGACTTCCTATCCACTTTGCCTCCCGCCCAATCCGAGTCCGAATAACCTACAAGCTTGAAGTTTGCTCCTCTTGGTACCATAAGCCAAAGTTTGGGGTATGATCCAAATATCGAAAGATTCGCTTGTCCGCCACAAAGTGACTTTCCTTATGTGCGGCATGAGACCATGCACAAATTCCCACACTCAACATGATATCGGTCTAGATGCACAAAGGTAAAGAAAGGAGCCAATCATGGAGCGATATACCTTTTGATCCACCGCTTTACCAGTGGGATCAATGTCAAGTTGGCACTTGGTGGGCATGGGAGTGGAAGCCGGCTTGACATCACTTAGCTTCAATCTCTTTAGCATGTCTTGCATGTATTTGGCTTGGTTGATGAAGGTTCCTTCTCTCCTTTGCTTCACATCGAACCCGAGAAAGAACTTCAACTCTCCCATGGAAGACATCTCGAACTTTGAGGTCATGAGAGCGGCAAATTCCTCATTGAAAGCTTTGTTAGGGGAACCAAAGATAATATCATCAACATATAATTGGCACACAAACAACTCCCCTTTGACCTTCTTAGTAAAAAGAGTGGGGTCAATTAGCCCAACTTCAAAACCACAGTCTTGTAACAACTCAGTAAGGTGGTCATACCACGCACGTGGGGCTTGCTTAAGGCCATAGAGTGCCTTATCGAGTTGATACACATGATCGGGAAAGTAGGGATCCTCGAACCCGGGGGGTTGCTTAACATATACCAATTCATTAATCAGACCATTAAGGAAAGCACTCTTCACATCCATTTGTTGTAACTTAAAGTTATGATGAGAAGCATATGCAATCAACATGTGAATGGATTCAAGACAAGCAACTAGGGCAAAGGTTTCACCGTAGTCGATACCCTCGACTTGGGAGTAGCCTTATGCTACCAAACGAGCCTTGTTGCGAATGATAACCCATGAGCATCTTGCTTGTTCTTGAATATACACTTGGTTCCAATGACATTGTGGTTCTCCATTGGCCTTGTCACCAATCTCCACACTTTGTTGCACTCGAAGTTGTTGAGTTCTTCATGCATGGCATTGAGCCAATCCGGATCTTCGAGCGCCTCATAGACCTTTTGGGGTTCAACACAAGAGACAAATGTGTGATGTTCACAATAGTTTGCTAATTGTCTACGAGTGCTTACCCCCTTTCTTAAGCTTCCAAGCACATTTTTCATGAGATGATCCTTGGTGGAGAGCTTGTAAGCAACCTTGGCGGCACGATGCTCCAATTCCTCCTCGGGGGTGAGACGAGGAGTGTTCACTTGATCATCTTGAGCGTCGTCTTGAGCTTGTTCTTGATCTCGTGGAAGCTCTTGATCTTGAACTTGTTCGGAGGAGGGAACTTGACCTTGGGCATCACTTGATGTTACAACACCATATTGATATTGACCTTTCCCTTGGTCTTGTTGTTGAGGTTGAGGGTCCTCACTTTGTTCTTCGGAAGCGTGTGGGTCTTGGGTTGGTGAAGATTCCACTTGAGTAGAACATTGTCCTTCTCCTTCGGCCACAAGGGGTTCCTCAATGGGTAGGATATGGCCAACACCCATTCTTCTTATGGCTTGGGGAGGAATTTCATCACCTACATCACAAGTACCACTTTGCTCCACTTGGGAGCCGTTATTCTCATCAAACTCCACGTTACACGTTTCCTCAATAAGTCCCGTGGACTTATTGAGAACATGGTAAGCATTAGAGTTTGTAGCATAACCAACAAATATGCCCTCCTAAGCTCTAGCCTCAAATTTAGACAAACGGGCACCTTTCTTGAGAATGAAACACTTACACCCGAACACCCGGAAGTACTTGGGGTTGGGCTTGTTACCGGTGAGTATCTCATATGGAGTCTTGTTCAAGCCTTTGCGGAGGTAGAGTCTATTAGATGCATGACACGCGGTGTTGATGGCTTCGGCCCAAAAGTTGTAGGGAGACTTGAACTCCGCCATCATGGTCCTTGCCGCATCCATCAACGTCCAGTTCTTCCTCTCCGCTACACCATTTTGTTGAGGGTATAAGGTGTGGAATATTGATGCTTGATTCCCTCATCACTCAAAAACTCATCCAAGGTGTAGTTCTTGAACTCGGAGCCTTTGTCACTTCTTATAGTCAAGATCTTTGCATTGTGTTGTTGTTGAGCTTCATTTGCAAAGTCGATGACGGTTTGTTGGGTCTCGCTCTTCCTCTTGAAGAAATATACCCAAGTGTATCTTGAATAGTCATCCACAATCACCAAGCAATATTGTCTACTGATACGTCTCCAACGGATCTATAATTTTTGATTGCTCCATGCTATATTATCTACTGTTTTGGACTATATTGGGCTTTATTTTCCACTTTTATATTATTTTTGGGACTAACCTATTAACAGGAGGCCCAACCTAGAATTGTTGTTTTTTGCATATTTCAGTGTTTTGAAGAAACGGAATATCAAACGGAGTCCAAACGGAATGAAACCTTCGGGAACGTGATTTTCTCACCGAACGTGATCCAGGAGACTTGGACCCTACGCGAAGGCATCAGAGAGGCGGTCACGAGGGTGGGGGCGCCCCCCCTAGGGCGCGCCCCCTGCCTCGTGGGCCCCTCGGAGCTCCACCGACGTACTTCTTCCTCCTATATATACCTACGTACCCCCAAACGATCAGAACAGGAGCCAAAAACATAATTCCACCGCCGCAACTTTCTGTATCCACGAGATCCCATCTTGGGGCCTGTTCCGGAGCTCCGCCGGAAGAGGGCCGTCATCACGGAGGGCTTCTACATCATCATAGCCTCTCCAATGAAGTGTGAGTAGTTTACCTCAGACCTTCGGGTCCATAGTTAGTAGCTAGATGGCTTCTTCTCTCTTTTTGGATCTCAATACAAAGTTCTCCCCCTCTCTCATGGAGATCTATTTGATGTAATCTTCTTTTTGTGGTGTGTTTGTTGAGACCGATGAATTGTGGGTTTATGATCAAGTCTATCTATGAATAATATTTGAATCTTCTCTGAATTCTTTTATGCATGATTGGTTATCTTTGCAAGTCTCTTCGAATTATCCGTTTGGTTTGGCCAACTGGATTGGTAGTTCTTGCCATGGGAGAAGTGCTTAGCTTTGGGTTCGATCTTGCGGTGTCCTTTCCCAGTGACAGAAGGGGCAGCAAGGCACGTATTGCATCGTTGCCATCGAGGATAACAAGATGGGGTTTATTTCATATTGCATGAATTTATCTCTCTACATCGTGTCATCTTGCTTAAGGCGTTACTCTGTTTTTAACTTAATACTCTAGATGCATGTTGGATAGCGGTCGATGAGTGGAGTAATAGTAGTAGATGCAGAATCGTTTCAGTCTACTTGTCACGGACGTGATGCCTATATACATGATCATGCCTAGATATTCTCATAACTATGCTCAATTCTGTCAATTGCTCAACAGTAATTTGTTCAGCCACCGTAGAATACTTATGCTCTTGAGAGAAGCCACTAGTGAAACCTATGGCCCCCAGGTCTATTCTCATCATATCAATCTCCATCACTTTAATCTTGCTTTGCTTTTTACTTTGCCTTTTACTTTTCACTTGCATCTTTATACCAAAAATACCAAAAATATTATATCTATCAGATCTCACTCTCGTAAGTGACCGTGAAGGGATTGACAACCCCTAATCGTGTTGGTTGCGAGTAGCTATCATTTTGTGCAGGTACGAGGGACTTGAGCGTGGCCTCCTACTGGATTGATACCTTGGTTCTCAAAAACTGAGGGAAATACATACGCTACTCTGTTGCATCATCCCTTCCTCTTCAGGGAAATCCAACGCAAGCTCAAGAGGTAGCATCTACCCCCAAGACTATCAAAGGATGGAGGTCCAAAGAGATCCAAATGAAGGAGCTCCAAAGGCCTCTTCGAGTAGATGATAGTCGTGGGAGGGTGAGCCTTCTCATGTAGCTTTCCTTCCATGCAAGCACTACAAGCACGATCTTTGGCAAAACTAACATTTGTTAGTCCACGGACATGGTCCCCCTTGAGAAGACTTTGCAAAGATCTCATATTGATGTGGGCTAGACGGTGATGCCAAAGCCAACCCACGTCAACTTTAGCCATTAGGCATGTCGCGGTCTTAGTGGGTCGCTCCGAAAAGTTAATCACATAGAAACCATTCTTGACATGCCCAACAAAGGCTACTTTAAGAGTCTTGCTCCACAAGAGGGCCACGGTATCAATATCAAATAAAGTGGCAAAGCCCATGAGTGCTAGTTGACGAACGGAAAGTAAATTATATGTAAGGGACTCAACAAGCATGACCTTCTCGATCGTAAGATCATGAGAAATGACAACTTTGCCGAGTCCCAATACCTTAGAGGACGAGGCGTCACCCCACTCGACATTGGTGGGCATGGATGGAATCTTTTGCACGTCCACCACCAAGTCCTTGCTTCCGGTCATATGATTAGTAGCTCCACTATCGAGCAACCATGATCCCCCACCGGAAGCAAACACCTACAAGAGATCAATGCTTGGTTTTAGGTACCCATTTTGTAATGGGTCCTTTGATGTTAGTAACAAGGGTCTTAGGAACCCAAATAGACCATTCAATGTACTCATAAGGAGAACCAACAAATTTGGCATAAACATGCCCATCTCTAGCACAGCATAATACATAAGAAGGGTTAAAGTCGCCAGCTTTGTTGGGAATGGAAGCGTTGCCCTTCTTGGCATCACTACCCCTCACAGAGTTCTTCTCCTTCTCCTTAGTAGCACGCTCTCCCTCCTTCACAAAAGTTTGCTTGAGAGGAGGAGGTCATTTGGCCTTGTCATTCTTCTTCTTGTTCTTGGACTTGGGCACGTACCCAATCCCTTCCTTGGCCACAACTCCCTTTTGGTTCGTCAAAAGGTCGCTGAGATTATTCTCGCCTTGTATGCAAGACACAAGACCTTTCTCAAGTTGCACCTTTAGCTTAGCGTTCTCCTCAACAAGATGCACATGCTCACAACATGGGTTAGTAGCATTTGCATTATCAATTAACATCATACGAGGAAAAGTGGCTTTCTCCTTGGTTAGCTTTACTTGAAGTTGATCATGAGACTCTTTGAGGCTAGCATGAGCACCCTTCAATACCTTGTGAGCCTTGTCAAGTAGGTCAAACTCCTCTTTGAGTCTAGCAAGATCAACCCCAAGATTGGCCTTCTCGGAGTTTAGCACACGGGAGACAACAAGAGCATGATCAAAATCTTTCTTTAACTTAGCGTGATCAATGTTGTGTGCCTCCTCAAGAGCCAAACGAAGACCACGCTCTTCCTCAAGAGCATTGGAAAGATCTAAAATCTCATCGGCATAGTCACGACTATGCCCCTCCATCTTGGAGATAGTATCTTCGTGAGCCTCGATCATGTCATTGGCTTCACCAAGTTGTTCCAACAGAGCAACAAAATGCTTCTTGGATTTATCCTTGAGTTTACCCATAAAGGACTCAAACTCATTTTCCTCCACATTGGATCCCTCATATTCATCAATTCAATCCGTCAAGGAAGGATTATTAATGATGGTAGTTTTGATGTTGGGCTTTAGCCATGAGGCACTTGGCGGTGATGTTCTCATTGTGTGAGTCGAAGAGAGACACTCGTGGAGCTTTTGCAATGGCAACAGAGGCCATGGAAACCGACTCACCATCTTCATCATCATCATCATCCTCATGGTACTCTTCTTGAACCACCAACGCCTTGTGAGGGGTCTTCTTGGTGAAGTTGCTCTTGTTAGGGAAAGACTTGGCTTTGTCCTTTCGGATGAGGTTGCCACCATTGTCTTCCCTCTTCTCATACAGACATTCTGCAACAAAATGGCTCACATTGCCACAATTGTAGCAAGTCCTCACACGTTGCTTGCTCTTCGTGCCACTTGAGTTGTTCTTGTTGAAGTTTGGCCTTGAGTTCTTCTTGCTCCAAAATTGCCTTGAAGCAAGTGCCATGTGTTCATGATAGGCATACTTTGTATCTTCGGGGCTGCTTTCCTCTTCTTCCTCTTCTTCTTCTTCTTCAACACAAACCTTGGCCTTCAATGCAAGGTTGGGCTTCTTTGCCCTTTGAGAGCGAAGCACCGCATTGTTGGCGGTCTTGTCCAAGATGTTCATAGCCACAAACTCATCCAACACTTCACTTGAGGTCAAGGTGTGGAAGTCAGGCCTTTGACGAATGACGGAGGACATGGCCTTGTGGTAAGGTATCGTTGCCTTGAGGAATTTGCGCTTGATCCAATTGTCATCCGTGTCCTTGCTCCCATGATCTCGGAGTGAGACCGCGAATTTGTTTACTCTCCGATAAGGTTCACGAGGTTATTCATCTTCTTTCATAGCAAACTCATCGGCTTCATCTTGCACTACTTCATAGTTGGAGCGTTGAATGCTTGTGCTTCCCCGGAAGAGAGAGATAACACAAAGCCATGCATCTTTGGCCAAGGCGAATGGTCGAAGATGAGGTAGATCTTCGGGTGGAATTGCATCTTGGATGATGAAGAGAGCATTCTCATTTAATTGATTATCCGCGGCTTCTCGGGAGTGAAGTTGCTTGGGTCATGCAGATAGAAACCTTCTTCAATGATTCTCCAAAGATTAGTATTCACATGATTTAAATGACGCTTAAAGCGATAAACCCAAGAACAAAAGTCCTCATTTTTCACAATCTTAGGGGGAGGGCCGGCATGATTAAAATGAGTGGAAGGAATCGGTCCGCCGTAAACAAGTGGTGGTTCCACATGGTCAAAGATGTCGGTGCCATTTTTACCACTAGAAGAAGGAGCCTTTTCACTACTAGCTTCCCCCTTGTCGGAGTTAGCATCCGTCACCTTGTCAGTGGAATCACCCACTTTCAACGGTGCGGTGGATAGTTTAAGCCCTTCAATGAATTTAGTAAACATGCTTTCGACCTCGGTCGTCATTGAGGTTTTCAATGTCTCCAAGGCTACATTGAATTCCTCACAGGAGACCGAGGTTCCCCCATCACCCATAGACGATATCGGATTCACACCGGAGTGCTCCTCCACACCGTCTACGGTGTCAACCATACTCTTCGGACGACAAAGTCCTTAGTAAAGAGACGAGGCTCTGATACCAATTGAAAGGATCGGTAGGGTTGACTAGAGGGGGGTGAATAGGCAACCACCAATTTTTAGCTTTTCTTTACCAAATTAAATTTTGCATCAAAGTAGGATGTCTAGATGTGCAACTAGGTGAGCAACCTATATGGTGCAACAATAATGAACATATAAGCAAGCAAGAGAAGTAACACTAATAAGCTTGCACAAGTAAAGGTAAGAGATAACCAAGAGTGGACCCGGTGAAGACGAGGATGTGTTACCGAAGTTCCTTCCTTTTGAGGGGAAGTACGTCTCCGTTAGAGCGGTGTGGAGGCACAATGCTCCCCAAGAAGCCACTAGGGCCACTGTATTCTCCTCGCGCCCTCACACAATGCAAGATGCCGTGATTCCGCTATTGGTGCCCTTGGAGGTGGCGACCGGACCTTTACCAACAAGGTTGGGGCAATCTCCACAACTTAATCGGAGGCTCCCAACAACACCACGAAGCTTCACCACAATGGATTATGGCTCCGTGGTGACCTCAACCGTCTAGGGTGCTCAAACACCCAAGAGTAACAAGATCCGCTAGGGATTGGTGGTGGAATCAAATTTCTCTTGGTGGAAGTGTAGATCGGGACCTTATCAACCACTCTCGAGCAAATCAACAATTATGATTGGCTAGGGAGAGAGATCGGGCGAAAATGGAGCTTGGAGCATTAATGGAGCTTATGGGGGAAGAGATAAGTCAACAAGGAAGAAGGGGACCCCCTTTTATACTAAAGGGCCCCATCCAACCGTTACCCCCAAAACAGCCCCGTAGAGGACGGTACTACCGCAGGGGGCAGCGGTACTACCGCTGGACCCGGTGGTACTACCGCTCCCCCTTGCGGTACTATCGCACAACCAGGGAGGGCTTGAAGATAGAGGAGGGACCGTGCCCAGCGCGGTACTGCCGCGGTGGTAGGGCGGTACTACCGCTCTCGAGCGGTACTACCGCACCTACTACCGCTGCAAGTGCCGCTCAACCCGACACGAGATGCGCCTCCCTCGAGTTGAGGCGGTAGTGGCCTGGTACCGCAGCAGTACTGCCGCTGAGGACCCTCAAGCAGTACTACCGCTGGGGCCAAAGACTGCCCATCCAGCAAGGAAACAAACCTCCAACGACGTGGGAAGGCCCAGAGGGTGTGAAACGGAAGTGTACGTGATGATTCCACCCTAGCCTTACCAAAGCGGACCCCCTCTTGATAGTACGGTGACTCCTACAAAACTAGTCCACCAAACAAGAAATGAAAGAGCTACACCGTCTTGAAAAACACTCCGAGGGGAAAGAAATCATCTCGTGCCAAGGATGAATCTCTGAAATGCTCAAAGCACACGGTTAGTCCTCCATGTTGTCATCAATCACCAAAACTACATCGAGAGAGATATGCCTTAACACTCACCCTGCTCATTATTGATACGTCTCCAACGTATCTATAATTTTTGATTGTTCCATGCTATTATATTATCCATCTAGGATGTTCTATATGCATTTATATGCTATTTTATATGATTTTTGGGACTAACCTATTAACCTAGAGCCCAGTGTCAGTTTCTGTTTTTCCTTGTTTTTGAGTTTTACAGAAAAGGAATACCAACCGGAGTCCAATTGACGTGCCAATTTTTGATGATCTTTTATGGACCAAAAGAAGCCCTCGGAGTAAAATAGTTGGGCCAGAAGAGTCCCGAGTCGTCCACGAGATAGGAGGACGAGCCCAGTGGGTAGGGCGCGCCCTCCACCCTCGTGGACGACTCAGGGACCCCCTAACTTGTTCCCGATGCCAAAAATTCCTATAAATACAGAAACCTCCAGAAAATAACCTTGATCTGGATTTCCGCCGCCGCAAGCCTCTGTAGCCACCGAAAACCAATCTAGACCCGTTCTGGCACCCTTCCGGAGGGGGGAATCCCTCTCCGGTGGCCATCTTCATCATCCCGGCGCTCTCCATGACGAGGAGGGAGTAGTTCACCCTCGGGGCTGAGGGTATGTACCAGTAGCTATGTGTTTGATCTCTCTCTCTCTCTCGTGTTCTTGATTTGGCACGATCTTAATGTATCGCGAGCTTTGCTATTATAGTTGGATCTTATGATGTTTCTCCCCCTCTACCCTCTTGTGATGAATTGAGTTTTTCCTTTGAAGTTATCTTATCGGATTGAGTCTTTAAGGATTTGAGAACACTTGAGTATGTCTTGCATGTGCTTATCTGTGGTGACAATGGGATATCACGTGATCCACTTGATGTATGTTTTGGTGATCAACTTGCAAGTTCCGTGACCTCGTGAACTTATGCATAGGGTTGGCACACGTTTTTGTCTTGACTCTCCGGTAGAAAATTTGGGGCACTCTTTGAAGTTCTTTGTGTTGGTTGAATAGATGAATCTGAGAATGTGTGGTGCATATCATACAATCATACTTGCGGATACTTATGGTGACATTGGAGTATCTAGGTGACATTAGGGTTTTAGTTGATTTGTGTCTTAAGGTGTTATTTTACTACGAACTCTAGGGCTGTTTGTGACACTTATAGGAACTAGTCATCATCCCGTGCTGACTGCACGGGCTAGTTTCCTATATATGTACTATATAAAACATTGACACAGGCTAAAAGTATGCAAAATAGAAATAATATTTCTTTTATAAGTTCCTGGTCGATGTGACAGTTTGTGTATCTTTAGCAAATTTTGATTTTTTTTTGTCATATTGTCTGATATTTATTGTTCGTGCCAGGACAGAGACATAAGCGGGAGAACATTATACTGGTGACTATTGACTACAAATCAGGAGAGAAATTGAGTCGTGCTTTACACTTGATGATAATCCAAAGAACATATTTATGTGGCATTTGAAAACTTCACATGAAATGTTTTCCACTACTTCGGGTTTAACTTCTGCATGAACCAAGTTTCATTTATAATTCCCTCAAAATAGTTGCAATATGATGATCTGCCTCGTCTATCATGAGTGTGCACAAAAGTTTAGCACATATTCCAATTAAAGAAGATTAGGGTTATATGTTGTAAACCTGCAATAACAATTTGAAGTCACCAATATAAGCTCATTGTAACCCTTACTATTTCAGTACTACATACAAAACCATAAAAAAATTATGTTAGACATTTAGCATGCACCGTGTAGATGATTTGTTGGCATGGTTGAACCCTTCTGTTATTAGGAAATTAGTTAACATTTTATATTGTACCTCTGTAATATAATAATATATATGAATATATATCTATACATAAGTATTCGTTTTCATAGTGGCTTCAATATGGATAGTATTGTGTACTCCACGGGAAACTACACACACGATGATGTGCAATGCTTTGTTGTGTGCATAGCTTCAGCAAAATACCGATGCTCTTTTAAAATTATTTCAGGCAAAATTAGAAGCATCCATAAAAAATGCGAACATTAAGATATGCAACTCCTTGTTAGACATGATCTCACATGAAACCCATATGTGAGAAACTTCTGCTTAGAATCGACGAATCTTGATTCAGTTTAGTTTAACAATTTATGAAGAAATGTCAAAAGGCTGTGCGAACATATATGTTTGTTCTCTTTATGTACTCCCAATTTTTATAGCTCAAAGAATATCACCTCTAGTGTGAAAGTTTTTCCTATTGGGTGAGAGAGCTTCTTTTTATGATAATGAAACTAAGTAGATGACCACCAAGACTTTTTCCATACATGTGAGCTTCATGCAATGTCGACTAAGTTTCGGTTTGGATTAGAAAGCACAGCCTATGGAAAAAGAATAACAGATTTCATGTCATTCATAAAATCCAAGGAAGGTATTGTTAATCACTCGGCAGAAAAATCGTAGGACACATGCCAACATAATCTGTAGATATCAATTACCTTCGATAATTTGCAGAAGCAGAAACACCGTTCCATCCTCAACTCGTATATTTATCGGGATGCAAAAAGCGACAGTAGCTGAGGTGCTAATGACAATTATGGAAAGCATATGTCACCTACTTCACATACCGATCGGATATTTGTTGAGTATATATTTTGCACCAACAAAACCATCAAGCTTCCTATTGTCTCCATACATATATTCTATAGAAGATTAGATCATGTTTCTTATACATGCACAAAGGAGAACACCTTAGAAGTCCACACTATAATATTCACTTGTTGCAGTTAAGTTATGTGCATCGTTTTATCCCTGACCAAACCTTTAATTAGAAATTAACCACAGTTTAATTAGAAGTAACAAACCTTTTTTTGATCTAGTTCACAATGAAACTAAACTCTAGACATAAAGTGCTTGCAATCCCTGGACATGAAACACAACCATCTAACTAATGGAAAGACTCAACATAAGCCGATGTAATTCTGTAATAGTACTTACATGTTCCTCCTGCCGTACATCTTCCTGCAACCTTAGAAATATATATATCCATCTCTTCAAGCCATATAGAGTTGAACATTCTTCTGGCTTCACTGCTTCTGACAACTTGAAGTTAATTTATACAAATAATGCTTGGTCTTATTGTGTATTGGTCGTAATCTCAACAAAAGTATTGTTTGAGGTTCTCTTGTGGAAATAACCAAAGTCATATCCCAACATAACAATATAGCATGTCCGAAAATTGTCCACCCTTCTACGGTATTAGACTACTTGTCAGCATAATATCTTTGTTGAGCTACAGATAAAGGCAATCTACCAATGGATTCAATAGATGTACCTAGAAAATAAGAATGATGTTAGTTCTTCCCAGCCGGCTTTAGCATGCAGGCATATTAGTATGGAAGCTCGGCTAGGACTATTATAGTTATTCCTGTTTGACTCGTGAAAAGTCTGCAACTCTTAATTAGTTTCAAAAATCATCAAAACCCCCTGAAAAAAAGGCCATGGCGTACTTTGTGCAGACAAACATATGGATCTGATGAAAAACAATCCGACAAAGGATTCTTGAGGAAGGGAGAGACGGGGAGAGGTATGTCCTGCTGTGAGGCGAAGTAGAAAATTTATGTGGGTCTGGTTGTTCAGTCGATGTGAGCAAGCAATCATGGGACTGCGGAGAAGAAGAGGGCGGTCGGGAGAGGAGGTCACCGTGAATCCTCGCAGAAACTTCAGAAGCCGAGGCGATGGGAGGTATGATGTGGTCACTGGATCCTTGAGAAAGGGGTGGACGGGAGAGGTCATCTGCAACTACCATGGTGAGCCGATGATCTGTTCTTGTCTTGGGCTAGCTGCAGCAGTGAACACCCCTGCGGAGGAGACGGTGGAGACCTCGGCCAGGAGTATGGCCGGCGAACAGGGGTAGGCGGCGGCAATTCTGCAAGGGGTAAACAAACGTGATGGTAGGGTAGGTTAGAAATCACACCCATCTAGTTTTTTTAGGGATCCCATCCATCTTTTTTTGAGCATCAGGGGATCCCATCCATCTAGTTAGGAGGACGTATAACCCATGTTGTACGTCAATGTTCTCACGGCAGCCCATGTTTTTCTCTCTCTATGTAGGTACGTGGGACATCACGCATGGACTCTATGTACATCTAACGGTTGTTAATAACTATTAGAAAGATCAAATGGTTAATAATCTTATAATCATGGATTAACATGGAGTCTTCCTTGGTGCTTCCAATTAATAAATATAAGATAGCCCAATGGATTGATCGGAAAGAATAACTTTGAGGTGGTTTCGTACCCTACAATAATCTCTTCGTTTGTTCTTGTCGGTGTACAAAAAGAGGGGTACTTTTTTTGTACCCTATAACTGTGCATGGGCAGTCTGAGCCACGGGCACCACCACACTGAGCAAGGCAAGGGAGGTGAGCCAAGGTAAGGCCGAAGCTCAAGAGAAGCAGAACGACGCCAAGACCAAGACCACAAAGAGCAAAGGGGACGAAACGGATCCCCCCTCCTCCGGCAAGATCCTTGCCGGGAGGCGGTTTTAGCAAACCCGGCAAGACACTTGCCGTGGCAGCTCGCCCCACACCTACGGAGTGAGTCACCCTCGAGTCCACTGCCCCCATGGGGCAAGGATTCGGGAGACATCCCCGTGGTGGCATGCAGATCTTTGTGAGGACATTCAAGATCAGATACACCCTTTAGAAGATGATGATCCTTGGCGGGATCACAGCCAAGGAGGACCACAAGGCCCCCGGCAAGAGCCTTACTGGGGATGACAGCAGGCGCCACGGCAAGACCCTTGCCGGGGCCCTGGTAAGGCCCTTGCCGAGAACACCCGTAGGGCCACCGTCGGGGCCACGCCAGTCAAACCTCCACTGTCGTTCGCATGCAGCTGCCGACCCAACCAGCTAGGCAGGCACCTGCGTGGCGGCATGCAGATCTTCGTGGAGACCCACCACTGCGCCACCTCAGCTGCCTGCCTGCCTACATGGCACCGCGGGCGCCGCTAGCCAGGGCGCGTGTCGACGCGAGAGGGAGCGGCGACGGATGAGACAGGGCTCTCCCCCGTCCCTGATAAAGCAAGGACACCTGGGCAAGACGCATTAAGTGCGCCTTGTCATGTAATGCGAGGGATAACCTCACATCACTGTTCCCTTTCCACCTCCTGTGTGCCACTGTGGCAACCCCTTTCCTATAAAAGGAGGCCCGAGGCGACCATGAGGAGGATTCGGCTTTTTGGAGCTCCTCACGCCCCATAGCTAGCTCAAGAACACAGATATACAATCCACCAAAGTAGGAGTAGGGTTTTACGCATCCCCGCGGCCCGAACCTGGATAAACGAACCGTGTGCTATTTGTTTGATCCGCTCTTCTCACGACCCCGCGCCCCGCAACTGTAGTAGGGATTCTTGTGATCCCATAGGTGTCGATCCCACCGACATCTTTGGCATGCCAGGTAGGGGGCGCAGTTCTGAGAATCGGCTCTAGCAATAAGCTCAGCACTCCTTCGCCTTTGTGGCTCTTAGAGAAGGACGGAGACCAGAAGATCAGCGCTCGAGTGACTACAAACAGAAGCTAAGTTGCATTGAACCCTTATTTGTGCTACCCTTCTTATTTGAGGTTATTCCCCCTGAGATATTTGCTTTGTATGAGAAACCTGCACGCCAGGGGGCTCTATCACGATCGGCAACGCCCTTGCCCTGTTTCGAGTCCGCTCAACAGCTCAAGCGGCTGCGTCGAGAATGGCAGAGTAGCCTTCCGCGATCAGCAACGCCCCTGATTCTGACTCGAGTCAAGCTCGGCAGTTCAAGCGGCCGCGTTCAGAACGGAAAGGTGGCTCGTCCGGCAGCACGCGTACCCGGCTGGCCATGGGGATCCGTCCCCAAAATGCCACTAGGGGCTTCCGCACCGGCAAGCCTTCCCAATCGGCGTAGGGCGCGCATACAAAGAGGAATTGAACAGGGAAATAACATGCATGAAAATTAAGAGTACTTCAAAGTTATATTACATCACATCATTTTTGCGGTTCTAACTAAAGATAAAATTTGTCTTGGTCGGGGACCCGCAGCGGCGAAGAAGAACGGGATGCCTAATCCCGGCGCTGGCCTTCCACCCTCTTGATTTCATCGATGCAGTCGGTGATGGGCTTGATGCGCTCCTTGAGCACCGTGAGGTCAGCACCATCCGGCAAGCTCTTCATCGCGGCCGCGAAGTCAAGATCGGGATTCCAGTACGCCATCTTGGTGAGGACCTTGGTCACGACCCTCCGGCAAAGTCGCCGGGCCTCCTCGGCTAGCGTGGCCGTCCTGTTGGAGTGGAGATAAGCCAAGGCTCCGAGGACGCCCTCGAAGAACAGGGTCAACTTGGTGTTGACGGTCCCGCTGCGCTCATGGGCGTACCTCATGTTTGGCATCCCCATGGTGGCCAACTGCGAGGTGACCCTGCCGGCGACCTCCTCCAGATGGCTGATCCATCTGTTCTCGCCCGCCACATAATCCTGGTGGGAGGCGGCCTCGTTCGCCCGCAGCTGATTCTCCTCCTCTAGGCTCCTGGTCAAGGTCTCCTCCCGAGCCCTGCTCTCCAACAGCATCTTCTCGAGATCCCCCAGCTTCAGCTTGAGGTCTCTGACGGAGTTTTGCGCTTCGGAGAGCTCCCCAGCCCTGCTGATGACCGCTCCTTGCGCCTCCACCAAGGCGCTGTTGAGCGTGCTCTTCTCGTTGGACAGCTTGAGGGCATGTTCCTTCAGCTCGTCCTGCGCCACCTCTAACTCCCTTACCTTGACGGCATGGGTCAGAGCCTGGGCATCGAGTGCCTCCTTGTGCCTCTGCTCCAGCTCGCGAGTCCGCCGCGCGACAAGGGCCTCGAGCTCCTCATCCTTGCCACGGAGCGCTGCGGCAAGCTTCGCCTCACGCGCGGTGAGGTCCTCTTCCTGGGAATCCAGTGCGGCTTGATGCTGGTTTCAGACGGCCTCGGCCGCGGCAGCCAAGTTCGCCGCCTGTTCCTGGGCCTTCTCGATGTCAGCCATCTTCATGGTGAGCTCGACATTGCGCTTGGCCAATTCCTCTTGAAGGGCCCTCTGCTCCTCGCGAGTTTGGTGGAACCAGGTCTGCGTCTCAGCAACGCGCGCCTTGAAATCCACCTCCGCCTGGTCCACCGTTGCCATCCTGGACTTAACCTTGTCCAGACGGACACGGTAGAGCGCCTGGAGCTTCCAGAAATTGGCCCCCGTGGCACGGAAAAGCTGCTCTTCTGGAGAACCGTCGCCACCAACGCTCGGCTCATCAACCACCTCGAGCCTGGTGGCGGCAAGCACCTCGCCGTCAAGAACTTCCCCTTCGGCGGGCGCCCGACTTGACGCCCCTGGGAGGTGGACGAAGAGATCGTCGCCCACCTTCAGATATCTGCCGGGGCCCGAGGTTGAGGAGGAGGGAGGCTGGTCACCCACCGCCTCTTCCTCAGCGGAGGCCTTGCCGGCCTCACCGGCAGGTCCACCACTGGCGCCCTCAGCAGAAGCCTTGCTGGTCGCCTTGGCGGCCCCCGCGGCGGCGTCCCCGGTGGCACCCTTGGTGGCTTCGTCGGCGGCGGCCTCGTCAGCGTCTTTGGCGGCCTCCTTGGCGGCAATCCTGCTGGCCTCCGCCGCAGCCTCCTCAGCAATATCTCCGACAACAGCGTCCACGTCCTCCATGTCTGTTCAAGGAGGGTCTGGGCAGCAACGGGAGCAATGAAGCCAAGAAAAGAATAAGGGAAAAAGAGAGACGAAGGACAGGCGACTTACCAGTGCCAGGCTGTGAAGCAGAAGTCCCCTCTCCGCCAACATTTGGCGCCGTGGCAGAGCCACCAGCGCCCAAGTTCCCCTCTTCCTCCATGGGTGTGGGCGCCGTGCCTGATGCCCATGCCGGGGACGCCCCCCGCGGTGGTGTAGTCGATGGGGGTGGTGTGTTGGGAGTAGCCCTCTGTGGCTCCTCCTGCTGCCGCTTCCCTCCTGCAAACCCGGCAAGGTTAGCATCATAGCATCGAGCGCCTACCACATGTCGAGTAAGAAGTGGGTGACGAACTTACGCTGGGGGCTGCGCCGGGGGCTGCTGTCTAGGCTGCTCAGCACCACCAGTGGTGTCGTTGAAGCCCCGGCCGGGGGCTGGCTGCTCGCCGAGGTCCTCGCCCTCTTCACCCTCTGGGCCAACGTCTCTATCTCCCTACAGAAGCAAAAATGGATCAAGACAAGTGACCCAATTCGAGGAAATGGAAATGACAGTAAGGAATGGAGAACTTACTCGTCATCCGTCTCCTCCTCTTCCACCAGTTTCTTTTTTCTCTCCGGGCTGAGAGGCCCAAGATCAAAAGGGAACTCCACATCATCATCCGAGTCGACGCCTGCCGGAGGAGGCGAAGGAGGCGGCGGGGTTTGTGCGCGCCCAGATGAGGAAGGGGTTGTCGCCTTCTTCTTCTCAGCGGCCCTCCTCAGCCTCTTCGCTGTCGTGGCCCTCGTGTGGCGCCCGGACCCCTTCAGGGTCAATTGAGGCCGCGTAGCCCCGCCGGGCCGGACCGGCTCGCCGGAGCCAGACCGCCGCGGGACTCGCCCTCTTCCCCTGGCTAGCATCGAGCCCTCTGCCACGCCCTCCTCCTCCGACGACTCGTCGGCCGCGTCCTCGACAAGCGGAGCTCCGGTGTTGGCGCTGCTGACCTCCCCGGAGGCCGCCGCCCACCGGGTGAGCTCCTCTTCCTTTGCCGTCGTTGCGGCCTTGTCCTCCACGCCCCCGGCGCTGCCGGCCTCCATGGCAAGCTGTGCCTCCCTCGCCCTAGTGGCGATGTAATCCAGCTCTACCTGGGTGGTGTCCATGATAAGCCACCGCTCGGCGTCGGCATTGACGTACACCTCAATCAGGTTGTCGAAGAATTGCTGCACATCCTCGTCCTTCGGCTCCTCCCAGCTCGGGACAGAGCCATGCGCATTACAGTCCGGCATCATGGCGATGATCTCGGACCGACGCGAATTGTTGCACAACGGGACCACCCCCGCTAGCAGCTTGAAGAATGGCCCCTTGAGGGCCTTGCCAACCTTTGCGGCAGCCCTCGCGGCCTTGCCGGTCCACTCGGCCTCGCCATCGCGACACACATCAAGCTGGAAAAGCCGCTGGCAGAAGTGGGCATGCGCCAGCACTGTGAAGTTGTGATCAAGGCCGGGGCGGAGTCGCATAATGTCAGCCGGGTTCGTAAAGAGCCAAGCTGGCCTCCCCTTGCTGTGCAACGGGGCGATCCGGCGGCGAATGAAGTCCGCCCCGATCATCTCAAGGGTGAGTCCGGCCTGGGTGAGCCGGAGAATCCTGGTGGTGGCGACGGTGAGCCTCCCATCGATGGCATTGACATCGCTCCAATCGCTGCCGCGAGCCGGCGGCACTCGGCGGACCTTGCAGAATTCCGGCGGGTTTCATCTTCAATCCAGCAGCACCGGCCACGCCATTCCTCCCACCTCTCCTTCACAGCACCATCCGGGTACGCCCCCTTGGATCTTGGGATCCAGGTGACGCAACCGGAGACAGCTCCTCCCGGCTGGATTCGAGGGAAGAAGTAATGGCGGAAGAGCGCCATGTTGGGCTGCACCCCGGCAAAGCCTTCGCAAAGATGTGCGAAGAAAGCCATGCACACCACCGCATTCGGAGTAAAATCCAAGAGGCAAAAGCCGAAGGTGCGCATAACGTCGCAGAAGAAATCGGAGAAAGGAGGGCATAACCCGCAAGAAAAGTAATCAACGAAGAAGGGGTACTGATTCAAGGCAGGATCAGCGCAAGCAGCAGGAATGATGCGCGTCGCGGGGTGTCCCGAATCCTCTCCCCCGGTCTTCACTCCCCATAGGGGCTTGAAGGAGGCCCGGAGCTCTTGAACATCAACCATCGAGGGGAAGAAGAAGGCGGACTTCGTCCGGTCCCCCGACAGCACGCTCTCCGGCGGCTCCATCGTCCCGGCGCCCTTAGCCACCCCCTTGCCCTTGGCGAATTTGGGAGCCATGGCGACCAAGAAGTTCAGGGGGCTGAGGAAGGGGGATGGCAAAGCAGCGGCGGCGGGCAACAGTGAAAGCTTAGGAACGAAGGAAGAGAGGGAACGGTGGCTCTGAGATTGGAAAAGGCACAAGGGAAGAGGAGAAAGTGAGCAGCGCACCCACGGTTATTCCTTCTTGTGGGGGAAAAACGCGGGCCGCCTCCTTTCACATTAACTGTGATGTGACGCATGCCTGCGGGAAGCAACCCCACGCATGTCTCCCACGTCACACACGCCTTCCCACGCCGTGCAACGCGCGGGAAGCATGGGAAGCGCAGCGCATGAAGAGACTTACCGCGGTAAAAACCGCCCCGCCTGCCCGTGCACCGTTTTTGGGCCTAGACCAACGACGCAATTGCGCTTATGTGTGGCCCAGGCCCGGGGGCTCCTGTCGGTGTACAAAAAGAGGGGTACGTTTTTTTGTACCCCTATAACTGTGCACAGGCAGTCTGAGCCACGGGCACCACCACACTGAGCAAGGCAAGGGAGGTGAGCCAAGGTAAGGCCGAAGCTCAGGAGAAGCAGAACGACGCCAAGACCAAGACCACAAAGAGCAAAGGGGACGAAATGGATCCCCCCCGGCAAGATCCTTGCCGGGAGGCGGTTTTAGCAAACCCGGCAAGACCCTTGTCGTGGCAGCTCGCCCCACACCTATGGAGTGAGTCACCCTCGAGTCCACTGCCCCCATGGGGCAAGGATTCGGGAGACATCCCCGTGGTGGTATGCAGATCTTTGTGAGGACATTCAAGATCAGATACACCCTTTAGAAGATGATGATCCTTGGCAGGATCCCAGCCAAGGAGGACCACAAGGCCCCCGGCAAGAGCCTTGCCGGAGATGACAGCAGGCGCCACGGCAAGACCCTTGCAAGGGCCCCGGCAAGGCCCTTGCCGAGAACACCCGTAGGGCCACCGTCGGGGCCACGCCAGTCAAACCTCCACCGTCGTTCGCATGCAGCTGTCGACCCAACCAGCTGGGCAGGCACCTGTGTGGTGGCATGCAGATCTTCGTGGAGACCCACCACTGCGCCACCTCAGCTGCCTGCCTGCCTACATGGCATCATGGGCGCCGCTGGCCAGGGCGCGTGTCGACGCGAGAGGGAGCAGCGACGGATGAGACAGGGCTCTTCCCCGTCCCCGATAAAGCAAGGACACCTAGGCAAGATGCATTAAGTGCGCCTTGTCATATAATGCGAGGGATAATCTCACATCACTGTTCCCTTTCCACCTCATGTGTGCCACTGTGGCAACCCCTTTCCTATAAAAGGAGGCCTGAGGCGACCAGGAGGAGGATTCGGCTTTTTGGAGCTCCTCACGCCCCATAGCTAGCTCAAGAACACAGATATACAATCCACCAAAGCAGGAGTAGGGTTTTACGCATCCCCGCGACCCGAACCTGGATAAACGAACCATGTGCTATCTGTTTGATCCGCTCTTCTCACGACCCCGCGCCCCGCAACCATAGTAGAGATTCTTGTGATCCCATAGGTGTCGTTCCCACCGACAGTTCTCCGCTATTAGTGACTTTGGAGTGACTCTTTGTTGCATGTTGAGGGATAGTTATATGATCAAATTATGTTATTATTGTTGAGAGAACTTGCACTAGTCAAAGTATGAACCCTAGGCATTGTTTCAACGCATTGCAATACCGTTTGTGCTCACTTTTATCATTAGTTACCTTGCTGTTTTTATATTTTCCGATTACAAAAACCTATATCTACCATCCATATTGCACTTGTATCACCATCTCTTCACCGAACTAGTGCACCTATACAATTTACCATTGTATTGGGTGTGTTGGGGACACAAGAGACTCTTTGTTATTTGGTTGCAGGGTTGTTTGAGAGAGACCATCTTCATCCTACGCCTCCCACGGATTGATAAACCTTAGGTCATCCACTTGAGGGAAATTTGCTACTGTCCTACAAACCTCTGCACTTGGAGGCCCAACAACGTCTACAAGAAGAAGGTTGTGTAGTAGACATCAAGCTCTTTTCTGGCGTCGTTGCCGGGGAGGTTAGTGCTTGAAGGTATATCTTTAGATCTTGCAATCAAATCTTTTAGTTTCTTGTTTTATCAGTAGTTTAGTTTATAAAAGAAAATTACAAAAAATGGAATTAAGGTTGCCTCATATGCTTCATCTTTTTAATGTCTTTCGTGTAAATTATGGGAATGAAAATTGTGCTCAAGTACTAGAAGAAGAATTACATAGAGTGCTTGGCATAAAATATGTGAATGATGAGCATGATTGCAATGTTGTTAGTATGAATTCTTTGAATACCCATGATGCTAATGATATGCAAAGTCACAAGCTTGGGGATGCTATGTTTGATGAAGATGATATGTTTTGTCCCCCAAGTTTTGATGAGAAAATTTATTATGATGATAGCATGCCTCCTATTTATGATGATTATATTGATGAAAGTGGGTTTGGAAGAGTGTCAACTTTTGGAAGTAATGATCCCACTATTTTGGAGGATGTTGAATCTTATTGTGATAATTATGAAAGTGGATTTGGAGAGGTCATGACTTTATTTAGTGATGATTCCACTATTTCGAAAGAGGTTCCAATTGATTATGAGAACAAAGTTGCTATCTATGATGATTATTGTGATGACATGTATGTAATAAATATTAATGATAATCATGAAACTTGTCATATTGATTTTAATTTTCAATTGGATTATGCCTCACATGATAGTTATTTTGTTGAGTTTACTCCCACTACTATTCATGAGAAGAAATTTGCTTATGTGGAGAGTAATAAAAACTCTATGCTTGTGGCTCATGAAAAGAATGATTTATGTGATAGTTATATTGTTGAATTCATTCATGATGCTACTGAAAATTATTAGGAGGGAGGAATATATGCTTGTAGGAATTGCAATAATATCAAGTTTCCTCTCTATGTGCTTAAAGTTTTAAAGTTATGCTTGTTTTGCCTTCCTATGCTAGTTGACTATTGTTCTCATAAGTTGTTTAATCACAAAATCCCTATGCATAGGAAGAGGGTTAGACTTAAATGTGCTAGTCATATTCTTCATAATCCTCTCTTTATGTTTCAATTCTTATCTTTTATGTGAGCATCATTAAAATCATAATGCCTAGCTAGGGGCGTTAAATGATAGCGCTTGTTGGGAGGCAACCCAACTTCATTTTTGTTCCTGTTTAGTAATAAATAAATCATTTATCCTATGTTATGATTGTCTTTTTATGTTTTAATTAGTGTTTGTGCCAAGTAAAGCCTTTAGGATCTTCTGGGGTGATTATTATTTGATCTTGCTGTAAAAAAACAGAAAGTATGCGTTCACGAGAATAATTTTCATTTTTTTACCAGAGAGCGATCAAATACCAATTCCACTTTTAGTAGATTAATAAACAAATTTCCTAGGACGTCCTAATTTCTCAGGATTTTTGGAGTTATAGAAGTATTTGAAACCTACATATTGCTACAGATTGTTCTGTTTTAGACAGATTCTATTTTCTATGTGTTGTTTGCTTATTTTGATGAATATATGAGTAATATCGGCGGGTATAACCATAGAGAAGTTGGAATACAATAGATATTACATAAATATGAATTTAGAATGAGTTCACAACAGTACCTAAGTGGTGATTTATTTTCTTATACTAACGGAGCTTACGAGTTTTGTGTTGTGAAGTTTTCAAGTTTTAGGTAAAAATTCGATGGACTATGGAATAAGGAGTGGCAAGAGCCTAAACATGGGGACGCCCAAGGCACCCCAAGGTAATATTCAAGTACAACCAAGAGCCTAAGCTTGGGGATGCCCCGGATGGCATCCCCTCTTTCGTCTTCGTTCATCGATAACTTTACTTGGAGCTATATTTTTATTCACCACATGATATGTGTTTTGCTTGGAGCGTCATTTTATTTATTTTGTTTTGCTTGATGTTTGAATAAAATACCAAGATCTGAAATTATTAAATGTTAGAGAATCTTCACATAGTTGCATAATTATTCGACTACTCATTGATCTTCACTTATATCTTTCGGAGTAGTTCGACATTTGCTCTAGTGCTTCACTTATATCTTTCTAGAGCACGGTGGTGGTTTTATTTTATAGAAATAGATGAACTCTCATGCTTCACTTATATTATTTTGAAAGTCTTTTAGAACAACATGGTAATTTGCTTTGGTTATGAATTTAGTCCTAATATGATTGGCATCAAAGATGGGTATAATAAAAACTTTCATATAAGTGCATTGAATACTATGAGAAGTTTGATACTTGATAATTGTTTTGAGATATGAAGATGGTAATATTAGAGTCGTGCTAGTTGAGTAATTGTGAATTTGAGAAATACTTGTGTTGAGGTTTGCAAGTCCCGTAGCATGCACGTATGGTAACCGTTGTGTGACAAATTTGAAGCATGAGGTGTTTCTTTGATTGCGTTCCTTATGAGTGGCGGTCGGGGACGAGCGATGGTCTTTTCCTACCAATCTATCCCCCGAGGAGTATGCGTGTAGTGATTGATTTTTGATGACTTGTAGATTTTTGCAATAAGTATGTGAGTTCTTTATGACTAATGTTGAGTCCATGGATTATATGCACTCTCACCCTTCCATCATTGCTAGCCTCTTCGGTACCGTGCATTGCCCTTTCTCACCTTGAGAGTTGGTGCAAACTTTGCCGGTGCATCCAAACCCCGTGATATGATACACTCTATCACACATAAGCATCCTTATATCTTCCTCAAAACAACCACCATACCTACCTATTATGGCATTTCCAAAGCCATTCCGAGATATATTGCCATGCAACTTTCCACCGTTCCATTTATTATGACATGCTTCATCATTGTCATATTGCTTTGCATGATCATGTAGTTGACATTGTATTTGTGGCAAAGCCACCTTGCATAATTCTTTCATACATGTCACTCTTGATTCATTGCACATCCCGGTACACCGTCGGAGCCATTCATATAGAGTCATATTTTGTTCTAAGTATCGAGTTGTAATTCTGGAGTTGTAAGTAAATAAAAGTGTGATGGTCATCATTATTAGAACATTGTCCCATGTGAGGAAAGGATGATGGAGACTACGATTCCCCCACAAGTCGGGATGAGACTCCGGACAAAAAATAAAAAATAAAAGAAAAAAAGAGGCCATAAAAAAGAGAAGGCCTAAAAAACAAAAAAAACAAAAAATAAAAAATGAGAGAAAAGAGAGAAGGGGCAATGCTACTATCCTTTTACCACACTTGTGATTCAAAGTAGCACCATGATCTTCATGATAGAGAGTCTCCTATGTTGTCACTTTCATATACTAGTGGGAATATTTCATTATAGAACTTGGCTTGTATATTCCAATGATGGGCTTACTCAAAATGCCCTAGGTCTTCGTGAGCAAGCGAGTTGGATGCACACCTACTTAGTTTCTTTTTGAGCTTTCATACACTTATAGCTCTAGTGCATCCGTTGCATGGCAATCCCTACTCACTCACATTGATATCTATTGATGGGCATCTCCATAGCCCGTTGATACGCCTAGTTGACGTGAGACTATCTTCTCCTTTTTGTCTTCTCCACAACCACCATTATATTCCACCTATAGTGCTATGGCCATGGCTCACGCTCATGTATTGCGTGAAAGTTGAAAAAAGTTTGAGATTACTAAAATATGAAACAATTGCTTGGCTTGTCATCGGGTTTGTGCATGATGAGAGTATTCTTGTGTGACGAAAATGGAGCATGACCAAACTATATGATTTTGTAGGGATGACCTTTCTCTGGCCATGTTATTTTGAGAAGACATGATTGCTTAGTTAGTATGCTTGAAGTATTATTATTTTTATGTCAATATTAAAATTTGTCTTGAATCTTACGGTATGAATAATCAGGCCACAATAAAGAGAATTACATGGATAAATATGTTAGGTAGCATTCCACATCAAAAATTCTGTTTTTATCATTTACCTACTCGAGGACGAGCAGGAATTAAGCTTGGGGATGCTTGATACGTCTCCAACGTATCTATAATTTTTTATTGTTCCATGCTATTATATTATCCATCTAGGATGCTTTATATGCATTTATATGCTATTTTATATGATTTTTGGGACTAATCTATTAACCTAGAGTCCAGTGTCAGTTTCTGTTTTTTCCTTGTTTTTGAGTTTTACAGAAAAGGAATACCAAACGGAGTCCAATTGACATGCCAATTTTTGATGATTTTTTATGGACCAAAAGAAGCCCTTGGAGTAAAATAGTTGGGCCATAAGTGTCTTGAGCCGTCCAAGAGATAGGAGGGCAAGCCAGGGGGTAGGGCGCGCCCTCCACCCTCGTGGACCCCCTGACTTGTTCCCGACGCCAAAACTTCCTATAAATACAGAAACCTCCAGAAAATAACCTAGATCGGGAGTTTCGCCGCCGCAAGCCTCTGTAGCCACCGAAAACCAATCTAGGCCCGTTTCGGCACCCTGCCGGCGGGGGGAATCCCTCTCCGGTGGCCATCTTCATCATCCCGGCGCTCTCCATGACGAGGAGGGGGTAGTTCACCCTCGGGGCTGAGGGTATGTCCCAGTAGCTATGTGTTTGATCTCTCTCTCTCTCGTGTTCTTGATTTGGCACGATCTTGATGTATCACGAGCTTTGCTATTATAGTTGGATCTTATGATGTTTCTCCCCCTCTACCCTCTTGTGATGAATTGAGTTTTTCCTTTGAATTTATCTTATCGGATTGAGTCTTTAAGGATTTGAGAACACTTGATGTATGCCTTGCATGTGCTTATCTGTGGTGACAATGGGATATCATGTGATCCACTTGATGTATGTTTTGGTGATCAACTTGCGAGTTCCGTGACCTCGTGAACTTATGTATAGGGGTTGGCACATGTTTTCGTCTTGACTCTCCGGTAGAAACTTTGGGGCACTCTTTGAAGTTCTTTGTGTTGGTTGAATAGATGAATCTGAGAATGTGTGATGCATATCGTATAATCATACCCGCAGATACTTGTGGTGACATTGGAGTATCTAGGTGACATTAGGGTTTTGGTTGATTTGTGTCTTAAGGTGTTATTTTACTATGAACTCTAGGGCTGTTTGTGACACTTATAGGAATAGCCCAATGGATTGATCGGAAAGAGTAACTTTAGGTGGTTTCGTACCCTACAATAATCTCTTCGTTTGTTCTCCGCTATTAGTGAATTTGGAGTGACTCTTTGTTGCATGTTGAGGGATAGTTATATGATCCAATTATGTTATTATTGTTGGGAGAACTTGCACTAGTCAAAGTATGAACCCTAGGCCTTGTTCAACGCATTGCAATACCGTTTTTGCTCGCTTTTATCATTAGTTACCTTGCTGTTTTTATATTTTCAGATTACAAAAACCTATATCTACCATCCATATTGCACTTGTATCACCATCTCTTTGCCGAACTAGTGCACCTATACAATTTACCATTGTATTGGGTGTGTTGGGGACACAAGAGACTCTTTGTTATTTGGTTGCAGGGTTGTTTGAGAGAGACCATCTTCATCCTACCCTCCCACGGATTGATAAACCTTAGGTCATCCACTTGAGGGAAATTTTCTACTGTCCTACAAACCTCTGCACTTGGAGGTCCAACAACATCTATAAGAAGAAGGTTGTGTAGTAGACGTCAATTATCCATGCGCTGCACTTGAGGTTAATCTTCTGCAGATCTGGCAGCTTGAGCATACCCTCGAAACCAATCTGCTCCACTAGCCACCTCTTGTACTCGCCGAAAGTCTGGGTGACTCTGACAGCGTTCTTCACAGATATGCGTGAGGTGGGCGCCGGTGGATCTCCATCAGCAGTCGATCTCGAATATGAGGCGTCTGCTCCAAGCACAACCACGTCCTAGGCAGCTTCTAATGGTTCATCATCAGGACCTTCGCCTCCTCCGCCGCAGCTGGCGGACTGCGAGCTATGTTCATCCTTTGGACCGACAAGCAAAAAACAAAGAAAAATTTGGCGGACGCCATTATGATTCTACTCGATGTTACTACACTAAAAAAGATCAATTAAAAGGGTCACGATGGAACGACAAAATTACCATGTGCCCGCTCCAGATTCGATTGGCGTCGAGAAAGTGAAGAAACAGGAGATGTAAGCCAGAACGGATGTTGCCTAACACTCTCCGGAAGCAGCTTGGGTATATGCGAAACCATATGGACGAGCGGTTGGGAGTTGGGAGAGGGGGCTGATATTTCGATCTAGGGCACGTTGTAGGTAAATGACTATTTTACCCTTCGCGGGCGGTGCTGGAAAAATGAGTGCACCCAGCCCCTTCCGACGCGTGTGCATGAATGTTTGGTCCTACCCGACGGTGGCTTGGTTTGCATTACGTTTTCCAAGTGTTCGAATAGGTTGAACAATAAAGTGTTAGCAACTATGTTTTGTTGCTGCAATTTTAATCATAATAAATGTATCGCTCCATCAAGTTGTATCTAGAATTTACTCTCTTGGTAAATTGATGTATGTAAAAAACATACAACATGCTTGACGAAAAAATATAATTGCAGAACAATCTCAAAAGCGAACTTAATAAACATCAGGTGCGCCAGTACATACTGAACTTGAACTAAAACATCTTGCGCTACTAAGTTTAGCCCATCAACTGCATGAATGGGAGTGAAACAGGCTTAGCGGTAGAGGGAGCCACCCTTAATTACTTCATTACATAGTAGTACACTAACACATAGATCCCTGGCACATGCGGACGCAACCACGACCATGAGGACGAGAACTGTAAGCATGATGTTGACAGCTCCAAGAAGAAAGTTGACGCCTACAAGGCCTGAGACCCAGGGCCAGCTCTGGCTGCGGCCGTGGGCGGGACTTGCTGGACCAGATTGTTGACCAGCTCTGGTTGGCTTGAGGCTGGATCTACGGCTATGCATGCGGCTGGTTCGCAACAGGCACCATCTACGTGCCCACATTAGCATGGTGGACACAAAACATCTGGCCTCCAGGGTGCATCCCAGCTTGGTGATGCGCGACAGCTATCTGCATTGGGGTCATCCTCCTCCAGTAAGCTCGCTGAAACTCGAAGAAACGACACTGGCGAGACTAAAAAAATTTAGAAAAAAACAAAAGGCAAATGAAAAACATGTCAGTCAGATCTGAGTTTTTCCAAGGAAGAATTTGAGGCCGATAAAAAGAACAATATCTGATTGCATCCACTTACATCATATCGAATGCACTTGTAGAAGCGGTTACCAGCCTGAGATCTAGACCTCGCCACATTGGTCTTGATATCATCGTCGCACAGTGGTCACCTCATCAGCGGCAGCAGCCAGTCAGACAAGATTGGGATGGAGTTCGAAGATGAAGCAGACATGGCGAATCAGCCGGAGATGGAGATATGGAATGGCTCAGCAATACGAGGTGTGGTTTCCGGTCTAAGGCTATGAATGGGTGGGGATGGGCTGATGGTTGTTGTTAGTTGGCATTTATTGTCACTGGCCTAGTCCCAGCACGGACGGACAACCAGACGGCCGGACGGCTCATGTTGGCTTAGATAAATTGCCGAGCCATCTCTATCCTGTCTGTCCCTAAATGGCATCTCGTCGACCTGTCGCAATGAATGTGTCCGTGCCTAAATCCCGGGAAATTCATATATGTCAGGGAAATACACTGGCCGTCACAAATCCACATGCAAACAAACGATCTGGATTTCGAGAGCAGCTGAGCTCGGGCTCAGAAGAGGATTTTTGCACATAACTCCCAAACATCAATTCGTCTGTTCTGTTTAGTGACCTCCTGCAAACAAAAAAGAGCTATTCTTTTGAATAATGGAGTGGCTCTCCCGGCCTTTGCACCGCATGTAAGAGCATGGTTATACTATAGCCAGCTGCTGGCTATATGGTCTTACCACATCATCTATAGTCAAGCTTATAGTCGGCAAGTACAATAGTTGCATACAAATATGTACTACTTTTTTTATACATGATCCACCTCACTCTCTCTCAAAACATGCCTAGGAGCTCGTGCTGCGGCTGGCTGTTAATCAGTAGTCTGTTTCCCTTCTCTCTCTGTGATGCCCGGATAATTAAGCTACACTAACCCCCCTAATGATTCCATGTCATTAGGTTTAACTTAGCCAAATTGCCACTTAACAAAAATCGAAGCCAAATTATTATATCTTCAAAAAGTAAAACAAAAATGTTCACTGGGTTGCAAAAATTCACTATCTAATTGTCATAAATAAACCACTTTATTTGAATTATTAAATTGCCCTTAAACTATTTTAATCTGGGCGAACAGCCCAAAATAAACGTTTCCTATTTAAACAAAATATCAAATGAATCCAACTAGTCCTCAAACTTTTTGTGGCAGCCCTAAATAATGTATAGTATTTATATGTCAAAGCTCTACTTTTTAAAAAGTCATTTGGTTCAAGATTTAAATGCCAAACATAAGCTAGTTAAAGAAACAGAAAGGAGAAATGAGAACTAAATTAAAAAAAGGGAGAAGAAGGAAGCCCCCCCTCATTCCCATGGGCCTTAGGCCACAAGCAGGCCTGCTAGGCCCAGGCGCCCCACCATCTCCTTAACCCTAGCCGCTAGCAGCCTCTCGTCTCGATCCCCTCGTTCCCCACCTCGCGCTGCTAGGGATAGACTCGCTCGATCCTTTCCCATCTCCCTCACGCTGCACCTCATACCCGAACCTCCCTCGCAGCGTCTCCTCTTCCCTCCTCCCTGCAGCACCTTCGTCGCCCGCCTCCACTCTTCGGTGCCCCGTTGATATCTACTACACAACCTTCTTCTTGTAGACGTTGTTGGGCATCCAAGTGCAAAGGTTTGTAGGACAGTAGCAAATTTCCCTCAAGTGGATGACCTAAGGTTTATCAATCCGTGGGAGGCGTAGGATGAAGATGGTCTCTCTCAAGCAACCCTGCAACCAAATAACAAAGAGTCTCTTGTGTCCCCAACACACCCAATACAATGATAAATTGTATAGGTGCACTAGTTCGGCGAAGAGATGGTGATACAAGTGCAATATGGATAGTAGATAATGGTTTTTGTAATCTGAAAGTATAAAAACAACAAGGTAACTAATGATAAAAGTGAGCACAAACGGTATTGCAATGCGTTGAAACAAGGCCTAGGGGTTCATACTTTCACTAGTGCAAGTTCTCTCAACAATAATAACATAATTGGATCATATAACTAGCCCTCAACATGCAACGAAGAGTCACTCCAAAGTCACTAATAGCGGAGAACAAACGAACAGGTTACTGTAGGGTATGAAACCACCTAAAGTTATTCTTTCCGATCAATCTGTTGGGCTATTCCTATAAGTGTCACAAACAGCCCTAGAGTTCATAGTAAAATAACACCTTAAGACGCAAATCAACCAAAACCCTAATGTCACCTAGATACTCCAATGTCACCTCGAGTATCTGTGGGTATGATTATATGATATGCATCACACAATCTCAGATTCATCTATTCAACCAACACAAAGAACTTCAAAGAGTGCCCCAAAGTTTCTACCGGAGAGTCAAGACGAAAACGTGTGCCAACCCCTATTCATAAGTTCACGATGTCACGGAACTCGCAAGTTGATCACCAAAACATACATCAAGTGGATCACGTGATATCCCATTGTCACCACAGATAAGCACATGCAAGACATACACCAAGTGTTCTCAAATCCTTAAAGACTCAATCCGATAAGATAACTTCAAAGGTAAAACTCAATTCATCACAAGAGAGTAGAGGGGGAGAAACATCATAAGATCCAAATATAATAGCAAAGCCCGTGATACATCAAGATCGTGTCGAATCAAGAACACGAGAGAGAGAGATAGAGAGAGAGAGAGATCAAACACATAGCTACTGGTACATACCCTCAGCCCCAAGGGTGAACTACTCCCTCCTCGTCATGTAGAGCGTCGGGATGATGAAGATGGCCACCGGAGAGGGTTTCCCCCCTCCGGCAGGATGCCGGAACGGGTCTAGATTGGTTTTCGATGGTTACAGAGGCTTGCGGCGGCGGAACTCCCGATCTAGGTTTCTTTCTGGAAGTTTTAGTATATATAAGAGGTTTTGGTGTCGAGAACAAGTCAGGGGGTCTTCGGGCTGTCCACGAGGTAGGGAGGCGCGCCTAGGGGGTGGGTGCGCCCCCCACCCTCGTGGCAGCCCGGGACTCTTCCGGCCCAACACTTTTACTCCGTGTCCTTCTTCTGGTCCAAAAATAAGTTCCGTGAAGTTTCAGGTCAATTGGACTCCGTTTGGTTTCCCTTTTCTGCGAAACTCAAAAACAAGGAAAAAACAGAAACTGGCACTGGCTCTAGATTAATAGGTTAGTCCCAAAAATCATATAAAATAGCATATAAATGCATATAAAACATCCAAGGTTGATAATATAATAGCATGGAACAATCAAAAATTATAGATACGTTAGAGACGTATCAAGCATCCCCAAGCTTAATTCCTGCTCGTCCTCGAGTAGGTAAATGATAAAAACAGAATTTTTGATGTGGAACTATACCTAACATATTTATCCATGTAATTATCTTTATTGTGGCCAGAATATTCAGATCCGGAAGATTCAAGACGAAAGTTTAATATTGACATAAAAATAATAATACTTCAAGCATACTAACAAAGTAATCATGTCTTCTCAAAATAACATGGCCAAAGAAAGCTATCCCTACAAAATCATATAGTCTGGCTATGCTCTATCTTCATCACACAAAATATTTAAATCATACACAACCCCGATGACAAGCCAAGCAATTGTTTCATACTTTTGATGTTCTCAAACTTTTTCAATCTTCACGCAATACATGAGCGTGAGCCATGGACATAGCACTATAAGTGGAATAGAATGGTGGTTGTGGAGAAGACGAAACGGAGAAGATAGTCTCACATTAACTAGGCGTATCAACGGGCTATGGAGATGCCCATCAATAGATATCAATGTGAGTGAGTAGGGATTGCCATGGAACGGATGCACTAGAGCTATAAGTGTATGAAAGCTCAAAAAGAAACTAAGTGGGTGTGCATCCAACTCGCTTGCTCACGAGGACCTAGGGCATTTTGAGGAAGCCCATCATTGGAATATACAAGCCAAGTTCTATAATGGAAGATTACCACTAGTATATGAAAGTGACAACATAGGAGACTCTCTATCATGAAGATCATGGTGCTACTTTGAAGCATAAGTGTGGTAAAAGGATAGTAGCATTGCCCCTTCTCTCTTTTTCTCTCATTTTTCTTTTATTTATTTTTTATTTGGGCCTTTTCTCTCCTTTTTATGGCCTCTTTTCTTTCTCTTTTTTTCGTCCGGAGTCTCATCCCGACTTGTGGGGGAATCATAGTCTCCATCATCCTTTCCTCACTTGGGACAATGCTCTAATAATGATGATCATCACATTTTTATTTACTTACAACTCAAGAATTACAACTCGATACTTAGAACAAAATATGACTCTATGTGAATGCCTCCGGCGCTGTACCGGGATGTGCAATGAATCAAGAGTGACATGTGTGAAAGGATTATGAATGGTGGCTTTGCCACAAATACGATGTCAACTACATGACCATGCAAAGCAATATGACAATGATGAAGCGTGTCATAATAAAGGGAACGGTGGAAAGTTGCATGGCAATATATCTCAGAATGGCTATGGAAATGCCATATTAGGTAGGTATAGTGGCTATTTTGAGGAAGGTAAATGGTGGGTTTGTGGTACCGGCGAAAGTTGTGCAGTACTAGAGAGGCTAGCAATGGTGGGTTTACGGTGAGAGTGCGTATAATCCATGGACTCAACATTAGTCATAAAGAACTCACATACTTATTGCAAAAATCTATTAGTTATTGAAACGACGTACTACGTGCATGCTCCTAGGGAATAGATTGGTAGGAAAAGACCGTCACTCGTCCCCGACCGCCACTCATAAGGAAGACAATCAATAAATAAATCATGCTCCGACTTCATCACATAACGGTTCACCATACGTGCATGCTACGGGAATCACAAACTTTAACACAAGTATCTATCAAATTCACAACTACTCAACTATCATGACTCTAATATCACCATCTTCATATCTCAAAACAATCATCAAGTATCAAACATCTCATAGTATTCAATGCACTTTATATGAAAGTTTTTATTATACCCATCTTGAATGCCAATCATAGTAGGACTAGTTCATAACCAAAGCAAACTACCATGCTATTCTAAAGACTCTCAAAATAATATAAGTGAAGCATAAGACTTCATCTATTTCTATAAAATAAAACCACCGCCATGCTCTAAGAAGATATAAGTGAAGCACTAGAGCAAACGACAAACTACTCCGAAAAATATAAGTGAAGCTCGGTGAGTAGTCGAATAATTAAGCAACTATGTGAAGGCTCTCTAACATTTAAGAATTTAAAATCTTGGTATTTTATTCAAACATCAAGCAAAACAAAAAAACAAAATGATGCTCCAAGCAAAACACATATCATGTGTTGAATAAAAATATAGCTCCAAGTAAAGTTACCGATGAACGAAGACGAAAGAGGGGATGCCTTCCGGGGCATACCCAAGCTCAGGCTCTTGGTTGTCCTTGAATATTACCTTGGTGTGCCTTGGGCATCCCCAAGCTTAGGCTCTTGCGAAACCTTATTCCATAGTCCATCGAATCTTTACCCAAAACTTGAAAACTTCATGACACAAAACTTAACAGAAAACTCGTAAGCTCCGTTAGTATAAGAAAATAAATCACCACTTAGGTACTGTTGTGAACTCATTCTAAATTCATATTGATGTAATATCTACTGTATTCCAACTCATCTATGGTTCATACCCTCCGATACTACTCATAGATTCATCAAAATAAGCAAACAACACATAGAAAACAGAATCTGTCAAAAATAGAACAGTCTGTAGTAATCTGGATCAAACGTATACTTCTGGAACCCCAAAAATTCTAAAATAAATTGCTGGACGTGGGGAATTTATCTATTAATCATCTTCTAAAATAATCAACTAAGTAACACTCTCCAGTAAAACATAGCAGCAAATCTCGTGAGCGCTAAAGTTTCTGTTTTTTACAGCAAGATCGCAAAGACTTTCCCGAAGTCTTCCCAAAGGTTCTACTTGGCACAAACACTAATTAAAACATAAAAACTCAACCATAACAGAGGATAGATAAATTATTTATTACTAAATAGGAACAAAAATAAAATCGGGTTGCCTCCCAACAAGCGCTATCGTTTAACGCCCCTAGCTAGGCATGATGATTTCAATAATGCTCACATAAAAGATAAGAACTGAAACATACAGAGAGCATCATGAAGAATATAACTAGCACATTTAAGTCTAACCCACTTCCTATGAATAGGGATTTTTTGAGCAAACAACTTATGGGAACAAGAATCGACTTGCATAGGAAGGTAAAACAAGCATAACTTCCAAATTTTAAGCACATAGAGAGGAAACTTGATATTATTGCAACTACAACAAGCATATATTCCTCCCTCATAATAATTTTCAGTAGCATCATGAATAAATTCAACAATATAACCATCACATAAAGCATTCTTTTCATGATCTACAAGCATAGAAAATTTACTGCTCTCCACATAGGCAAAATTCTTCTCATTCGGAATAGTGAGAGTATCATAAGAAACTCGAATACTAAAAATTGTTTCCACATTAAAAGAATACTATTCAGGAAAAGGGTAATCATAATCATGACAAGTTTTAATATAATCATCACTACTTTTTATAGCATACGTGTCATCACAATAATCATCATAAGTAGCAACTTTGTTCTCATCATAATCAATTGAAACCTCTGGCAAGATAGTGGAATCATTACTAAATAAAGTCATGACTCTCCAAATCCACTTTCATAATTGTCAAAATAAGATTCAACATCCTCCAAAATAATGGGATCATTACTTCCTAAAGTTGACACTCTTCCAAACCCACTTTCGTCAATATAACCATCATAAATAGGAGGCATGCTATCATCATAATAAATTTGCTCATCAAAACTTGAGAGACTAAAAATATCATATTCATCAAACGTAGCATCCCCAATCTTGGGACAAACATTAATTGCAGCAAATACATTCTCAAACATGTCATTCTCATCACACATAGCATCCCCAAGCTTGGGCCTTTTCATATCATAAGCATAATCACTCTCATAATTAATAGTATGGATAGCACCAATAGTATAGTAATTATCATCATCACAATGAGTAATAGGAGCAACATCATTTGGGAGGGATGCCCTTTTACCTTTACTTCTCCGTCTTTTCTTTTTCTTCTTCACATTAAGTATGGGTTTAACCCTCTTTTTGGAGCTCCTTATTAATGAGATTGGTTGAATAGAAGGCTCCTCCTCGTTACCTGATTCATCATAAGAAATAATAGGAGGATATTGGGAAGTCTCTTCCCTTTCATTAGTATTCTCTTCATCTTCTAGTTGTTTACTTGACTTTATGTAATTGGCAATATAAGGATTTTCAATGCAATTCACCGCACAATACATATAAATTTCCTCTAAATCAAAATCAAGAACTTTATCAAGGTCAAATTCTGGAAGATCCTTAGTTATATGTTTCATTTCTTCATAACCCACAAGCAAACTAAGTTCATTATGACGTGCATGGGAAATCAAGTCATCACAATTTTGGGACACGATTAGATCATGAAACAATTGGCATTGGATATTTAAATGACCACGTTCATTGCAAAGTTCACAAGGATGGCTAAGAAAATTTAAATTTTCAGCACAAACATCTAGCCTTTCTTGCAGCCATTTAGTTTCTAAATACTTATGCCTCTTGCAAAATCTATCTTCCCTATTTGGTGTGTACTTGCAAACCCTATGCACTCCACAAAAATTGACATGCTTATAAGAGACATTTTCATCATGACTACTGCAATCATCATTAGTACAATGGATATTCAAAGAGTTCGTACTAACAACATTGCAATCATGCTCATCATTCAAAGATTTAGTGCCAAACATTTTAATTCATTCTTCTTCTAGCATTTTGGCACAATTAACGGAATCCTTATTTTCATGAAAGATATTAAAAAGATGAAGCATATGAGGTACCCTCAATTCCATTTTTCGTAGTTTTCTTTTATAGACTAAACTAGTGATAAAACAAGAAACTAAAAGATTTGATTGCAAGATCTAAAGATATACCTTCAAGCGCTAACCTCCCTGGTAACGGTGCCAGAAAAGAGCTTGATGTCTACTACACAACCTTCTTCTCGTAGACGTTGTTGGGCCTCCAAGTGCAGAGGTTTGTAGGACAGTAGCAAACACTACAAAAAAATACACTTCCATGATGATATGTGTTTGTCACAGTAGGTCGCGTTTTTTGTCATGCATGTACATCAATGACAAATTTATGACAGAATCAAGATAGTCATACCTGTGCTGTCGTAGAAGTGTTCCATGACATTACCAAAATTATCATCATGTAAGTTTCCACTTCCATGACAATAAATCGCGCGTCACAGAAGCGCTTTCATCAAGGGTGACCGACACGTGGCATCCACCGTAACGGAACGCCGTTAAGCTATCGGGTCGGGTTTTGGATCCGATAACCCGTTAACAGCCCCGACCAATGGGGATTTTCTACGTGTAAAATCATCATTGGCTGGAGGAGACACGTGTCAGGTCCGCGTTGGCACAGGTGTCACTCATCCAATGGGCGAGACGCGCCTATGATATGTTGACACATGGACCAGCCCATCAAGTTTAAATGGGTCGGCCCAACTGAAGGCCCACAAGATTTTGTGGACCATAATGGACCGGCCCAGCTAAAGGCCCACGAGATTTTGCGGACCATAATGGGCTAGCCCAGCTAAAGGCCCACAAGATTTTGCGGGCCATAATGGGCCGGCCCAGGTAAATGCCCACAAGATTTTTGTGTGCCATAATGGGTCGGCCCAGGTAAAGTCCCACAAGATTCTTGCGGATCATAATGGGACAGCCCAGCTAAAGGCCCACAAGATTTCGCCGACATTAATGGGCCGGCCCAACTATAGACCCACAAGATTTTGAGGACCCTAGTAGGCCGGCCCATTAACTGGCTGCCATGTTTTGGGCAAAATATCGGCCCATATTTGATCTGGTCCATTAATGGCCTGCCACACTCCGGGCCTAATAGTGGCCCATATGAGATCCGGCCCGTTAAAAGCCTACCACGTTCTGGGCCAAATTATGGCCCAGATCAGGTCCTGCCCTTTAAGAGGCTTTGGGCTCAATTATGGCCCATATCAGATTCGGCCCGTCAACTGGACACTATGCCTTTGGGCCCACTTGCTAAAGGCCCACTTAGTAATTCGGCCTAATATTAGTGTTGGACTGTTAAGGGCCCGTTTAACATTTCGGCCCTATATTAATTTTGGCCTGTTAAAAGCCCGTCATATAGTTGGGTCTAACTACGGCCCGGTTTGCATCCGGCCTGCTTGCAGCTGATATCTGATTGGGCCAAACAAGGACCGAGACAATTTTAGCATGGTAAAAGCCCGTGATTTGATTCACACAATCATGGGCCGGGGTTCATTTCGGGCTGCTGCCGGCCCGTGAGCTGTTCGACACGTTTCAGGCCCAATCTACATCGTGATTGCATGACGGCCCGATTATGTATCGTAATTTTACGGTTTGGATGGTTTACTGCGAAGACAGGATATATATACAGTAAAATAACTGCAGCACCTAGAATAAGAAAAAACCTAGACTATATAATAAAGAATTATGGCATATTACATCCACTGGGCATCAAAGTTCGCCACTATGATAATAAAGCACAAGCAGATAGCAGATTACATACACTGTGCATCAAAGATCGCCACCAGTGCAAATAAACACGCCGACAAAATATATACAAAACTGACAGCACTTCAATAGAGTTCAAGAAAGGTTAGCCCTGCTGGGGAGCTGCAGCGCAAGCAGCTGAGCAAGATGATGAGACTGCGCTTGTTCAACACTTATATCTTCCTCACTCTGAAAGATAAACAAGCAGACAGATGACAGGTTTTGCACATAAAAGTATCAGTGCTGACAATTCATCACATTTCTTACTGACGAATAAAGTGACACCGTTTAAAATTGCATTAACACAACATGGTATTGTTCAGGTCAAGACATGGCAGGAAATGACATTGTGAAGGAGTTGGCAGCTTCACGACACCACTGGATTACAAATCAAGAACTCATAAGTATCAATGGTTAGTGTGTTGTCAATTTATACCATTTCAGATTGGCAAATAAAGAGACGGTTTAAATAATAGTAGAATGATATGACATTGTTCATAGTCAAGACATTGCAGAATATGACATTGTGCTGTAGTGAGTAGGTTCACCACACCACTGAATTACGGATGAAGAACAGAAGCATACATGCAGTGCAAAAGAAGATCACTTGCTATGTATAGTTTAACTTACATGGTATGAAGAAGGAACTTGGTTGTACAACTGAAAACTTAAATTGAGAAAAGACAAACTTTTGTTTATGAACTACATAATAAACTTTAAACAAGCAATTTGATGCAAACACCAAAAATAAACAGTTGTTGCAGTCATGCCTAACCAAATATATACAACAAAGTTTGAAGGCTTGAGATGGACAAACTTACATTATTGGTGAAGACAGGCTCTATAAAGGCCTTGTCCATGCTGATGGGGGGGGGCAATTCAAGAAGTTTACCACAACATCTTCTTCAAAAGCATTGCCTTTATTCTACATTTTGTTAAGAGTAAATATAGATGTGATAATATACGAAAAAATGGAGAATATTTAAGATAAGATGAAGAGTGATGCTACATAACCAAGTAGCTATAAATGTAAGTGCATCGATACAGGCAAAAGGTACAGCCAAGAGCAATGCACAGCTAAACTTCTTCAGTACCAGCCTTATGGTAAGAGTAAATATAGATCCGATGTGTAGAAAATGGAGGCCAAAGGAAAATAAGCTGCAGAGTGATGGTACATGAACAACTACCTATCATTATAAGTACACTGAGAAAGGACAGCATGTACTTACAAGAACAATGCAGAGCTAAAAAAACATTGGCATTGGATATATTCTACACTAATGTAACCATTCATACAGATCAGATAATTTGGAGCGAACAATTGATAAGCAAGCTATCATGCATACTGCTGTCACATAATGAACCAGGTATGTATGCAAGTACAGTGATATAGGACAACAGGTACTAACAAGAGCAAAGCAGCGGGCAGCATATTTGCGATATCCTGTCATTCTTGTCAAACCGGAATTCTTCTTCGAGCAGATTTCCTGCAAAAAAATATCCGTAAGGCACATGCGGAAAAGTAGAAGTTCAAATTGTCATGTGATTTCATAGACAGTACCTCATCCTGGGAACGAGACCAGTGCATAACAAGGTTTTTCCATTCAATGTCTTCTAAATTTAGCACAGGAGACTTCACCGAAAATTCGTTTATAGACTTGCCATCAAAGTGTGATTTCCTCAGGTAACACCGATACTGCTGCAATGTTTCCTTCAAAAGCACAAGCAAGCTTTGCTCGTCATGACTATGCAGATTGACCCTCGCCTAGTTACAACAATGTAATGTAAATCATTAATGTGTTCAATCAGCAGAAAACAGGAAAATAATAACCATGAATAATAGCACTTACATGTAAGTTGGACAAGAAGATGTGAAAATGGTGTTTCTCTTCACAATATTCTTCCCATGATGGGAATATATGCACGTAGTCCCTAACAACATTGAAAGCATTGTCTTTTAAACTGGGAATAAATGGAATGGGGTTCCAATCTGCAGGAATTGGCCGTCTCTGCAATTGGGATAGGTCTTCGGCCGGTGGACTTGCTGTACTTTTTGCTGGAGTGGGATTTTTCTATGGTACAGCTGGTGCTATGGCAAATGAAATCGGTATACTTTTTGCTGGAGTGCAGGTCCTATGTGGTGGGGCTAGTTGTGTGGCCAGTGAAGTATGGGTACAGTCTGCTGGAGTCGGTCCTACGTTTTGTGTCACTGGTTGTACAACCAATATAAGTGGGGTGCTGTCTGATTTCTCTGGCATCACCACGTTTTTCAAGGACTTTGCTGGTGCTCCTTCAGGTTCGGCAATCACCCTCTTTTTGATGTCTGATGCACAAGAACAGCATTTGAGTGGAAAAACATGGTATGATGACAGATGGAATATGTATTGATAATGGATGGTCATGGCATCTCGACATATATGATGAGTAAACTAAGCAGATGGCGGTGCAACAAAGTAGAAGAAATGCAAGACAACATATGCAAGATACCCGCAATCAATAAAACATTACCAAATTAGAACAGGCACCTAGATGGGTGAACAGGACAGGCCATCTGCCTTTGACTCCTCGAGGTTAGAATAGTCATTAGGATCATATTCTGAACAAGAATCAACAGGTGGGGAGCGTATGAGTTTCATTGCATCCAGAATGGCACTCAATGCCTTGGTGCCAATTTTGTAAGTCATTGAAGTGTTTAGCTTCAAGAGTGGACTGCTGCTACTGGGACACAAAGCAGCTACACAGATCATAGTGTAGATATAACGAGAAAACCTTAAGCATCAGAGTAAAATCAGCAAAGTGGAACTTGCTGGAATATATGTGCTAGTATTGCCGGTATGACTAGAAAGGCTTCGGATACCAGCTCTCTTCAAGTGAAGGTGCGGTACTGTTAATATCAGTGTAACTCTCAAAGGAGACACAGCTCCCCACATTTCCTTGCTATTCTTATAGGATTCAAGTGGGCAGGCCACTACAAATCCTATTCCTATGTTTACAAGATCCTACGAATCAAAGAGGCTCAAAGTGTCCATCACAACCGACCGTATAGACCTCTACACTGCAAACGTCTCTGCTCATCTTCAGTACAAGGAACATATTGTACTACTATCATACTCCCTTCATTCCAAAATATAAGTCTTGGTAGAGATTTCCACTATGGATCACATACAGATGTATCCAGATACATTTTATAGTGTAGATTCACTCATTTTGCTCCATATGAAGTCCATGGTGGAATCTATACAAAGACTTATATTTAGGAACAGAGAGAGTACATATTAAAGAAGAACGGAAGACGAACATGGTAAAGAAGAGCAAGCAAATTTTGGATAATAAAATGTTGGTTGCACAGTGCCCACACATGATGAACCATAGAGCATTAAGAATGCAACTCCCAGCTGTCTCTCGACCATTTCAGGCGGTTGGACAAAGATCCTACGTCTCCTAACCCTTCTTCTTCCTCATCTCTGATTCTTCCCATACAGAACACCGCACGGGCCGCCGGCCGGACCACCGGCCCCCATCGCTTGTGTTCCTCCGGCACCCCCACCCCCACCCCCGCCCCAACCACCACTCGCATCGAGTTTTCTTCGTTCGGCAAGGCCCCACAACCACCCGAGCCCCTTCGATCGCACCAGCGAACTCGGGCGAGCTCTGAAAAATCGACTGACCCAATTTTGAAATTTAGTCTACTGTGATTTAACTAGTGTGGAATATAAAAGGGGAAAACCATAAGCATTGGGAGTATAGTGTTGAGTGTGCCATGGCGGATCTGAAGGTGCAAACCGGACAAAGGCAACTTCACAACCAAGACAAGAAATCAGAGTAAAGCAGTGGCGATCTATTTTCTTGCTGCGATAAATAAGTTGAGCAGATACGAAAGAGTACCGCCTCTGGTGCGGCGCCGTGTACGCATCTGCTGAGAATTTGACGGTGCTGCGGTAGCGATGGCTGTTGGCGGCATGGAAGCAGATCTAGGAGGGTAGACGGTGGCGGCGGGGTGCGGTGGACGAGACGGTCGTAGGAGCGGCGCCGGCAAGGTGGACGACGGCGGGGATGAAGCGAGAGGACGGGATGCAAGGATCCCGGTCCGAAGCCGTGGATGAGAAAGGTCGATATCTTGTAATGGACGGTGGCGGCGGGGTATCAGCTCCAGCATGGTGGAGGAGGACGGCGGTGGATGGGGTGGCGGACGGTGGCGGACGGAGGAGGGTGGGGTGGAGAGGGTGTTTTGGCGCCCACAGAGTACGAATGGGGAAAAGGGGGGTAGAGAGGAAGGGGGAACCATGTATTCAGGGCACGCTTGTCTCAAATGCGAGGAAATTTACAAACTTAGCCCCCGTTTCAAATTTCTACTACATCACAGCAACATTAGTCGGTTGGGGATAGGATGGTAATCTCGCATACACCGAATATTTGCCGACGAGAGTTTGTTTTTAGCGCCCACGGTGTATGAATATGAATCGGGGAGGGAGTCGATTTCGGCCAAGGACACACTGTGTTTTGGCACCCACCATGTATGAATCCGGGTGAGAGGCGGTTACCTCACATTTGGGTGAAATTACAAACCTACCCCTATCAAAACCTATAGAAATCCAGCAGATAGGCTTTGCGTGGCAGGGATAGGCAGTAGTGATTTCCATCTCGCAGATTTTGGTTTCGGGCGGTTACTGCGACTTTCCCCGCTTCGTTCAAAATTTGCAGAGTGCACGTTTACCGTACCAACTCAATTCGAATCCCGTTTGTATTCTATTTTTTTTGGGCGGGATCTATTTTCAATTGGAATTACATTCTATATACATCATTTTTTATATATACTTTCAAAAGCACAACAAAGAATTCTGCTCCTTTATATGTATAATATGATTTACAAATACAACGATCTTGAAATCTTATGGTTGAATTCGAAATAATTTAACCAAATTATGTTCTACTAAAATGTATGGATCAGTAATATCTACATATTAAATAAAATAGATGTGCGTGAATTCATATGAGTATGCATGTTTGATAGATCAATTTTGGTTCGAGTATGGATTACATGTATCATCATCTCGAATTCAAATATTTGAATCCCTTTTTTGTTCACTCCTTTCACGCCCATCTCTCTCGCATGCATGCTCCTTCAGGTAGCTATCACGCTCTTTTCTCCAGCTCACCCGCACGCTCACTTCATGTTTCTCCTATCCTCGCAAACATGGTCTCTCGACGTCTCCCTTGAGAAGTGTCACACTCTCCCTATCATTATACATTACACGGTTTTCATTATATCTCACGTCTCTACTATTCTCTAGTATCACTCGGTACCTAACCTTTCTTTTTCACTGCCACACACACAGTATCCACTCGTCTTTCACTTTGTCTTTCTCTCTATGGGATTCTCTCTCACACCCTATATGTCTCTACATATGACTCATACCACTAAAATTACTCTCTCTCTCTCTCCTGTAGACACAACATTTGTTGCGATCTCCTTTTCATCTCCATCCCAGACTGACATTATTCATTTCTTTACCGATCAGACAACCCCGACTACCGTCTCCTCTCTCTCTCTCAGACACACACACACAACTCCTGCTTCCACTCCCCTTCTCGACTACCGTCTCTCTCTCTCACACACACACAAAACTCTCGCTTTTGCACCCCGACTCGTATTTCTCTCACAAACATTTATCGACTAGCTAGCCTCTAGATAGGTTTATACACCCACACACTCGTGCTTCCACCATCGCATACATGTCTCTCTCCCGCTCCTTGTATCCATGTAGATTTTTCTTCCCTTCTTGAGACACGCCCTCTTGATCATGCACACGCACACTATTGCCTCATTTCAAGCTGATACATATCACGCACACACTCCTTGTGTCTTTGTCACACATGCACTCCGTCCTCCTCCACTCTCCCTCTCTCTCACACACACATGGGCTTTTTGCAACAACTAGCAAGATGCCCATGCGTTGCACGGAACATCAAGATGCATTTGTATGAGTAGTTTATCTTGTGGGGGAAAAGGATGAACGAGGGAAGGCCTTATTTGCAAATGTGGAGAGGGGTGTGGGTATCTTTTTCCAAAATTGCCATAGTTTCCTTCCTATCCGTCAAATATAGATCGGACGGCCTTGTAACGCCCTCGATGCGGCTATAGCTCCCACGTGTCGAGGCACGACTTAGAGACATAACCGCATTGAAAGCAATGTCGCAAGTCAGGCAATCATTACAACATCCCATGTAATATATAATAAAAGGGGGAGATGCATAGTTGGCTTACACTCGCCACGTCACATCAAAGTACATAAATAACATCCATCATACAAACACTCATGGCCCGACTACGGTGCCAAAGTAGAAGAAAACCCAACATGCGACAAGGCCCTGAATCGAACCCCAACTAGGCACCACTACTGATCATCAGGAAAAGACACGTAGTAACGCTGAGAGTCCTCGTCGAACTCCCACTTGAGCTCGTACTCGTCACCTAGAGCGGAATCACCTGGACCTGCATCTGGAGTTATAGTAATCTGTGAGCCACAGGGACTCAGCAATCTCGCACCCTTGCGATCAAGACTATTTAAGCTTATAGGAAGGGTAAGACAAATATTTATGTGGAGCTGCAGCAAGCGACTAGCATATATGGTGGCTAACTTATTCGCAAAAGAGAGCGAGAAGAGGGGGCAAAGCGCAAGCGAGAATCTAGAAGAACAACCTGCGCAAGCATTACTCCAACACCGTGTCCACTTCCCGGACTCCGCCGAGAAGGGGCCATCACGGTAACACACTCAGTTGATTCATTTTAATTAATTAAGGTTTAAGTTATCTATAACCGGACATTAACAAATTCCCATCTACCCATAACCGCGGGCATGGCTTTCGAAAATTCAATCCCTGCAGGGGAGTCCCAACTTAGCCCATGACAAGCTCTCACGGTCAACGAAGGAATAGACCTCCTCCCAAGGCGTTCCGATCAGACTCGGTATCTCGGTAACTCAAGACACTTCGACAGGTTAAAACAAGACCAGCAACACCGCCCGAATGTGCCGACAAATCCTGATAGGAGCTGCACATATCTCTTTCTCAGGGCACACTCAGATGAGCGCTCCATACAACTAAAACCAAACCTCGAGTTTCCCCGAGGGGGCGCTGCACAGGACTCTAGTTTAGACCAACACTCAGAGGAGCACTGGCCCGGGGGGGTTTAAATAAGATGACCCGCGGGCACGGAAACCCGAGGGAAAAAGAGACTAGGTGGCAAATGGTAAGACCAAGGTTGGGCATTGATGGAAAAGCTTTAATCAAGGCGAACTATCAAGGGGTTCCCATTATAACCCAACCGCGTAAGGAACGCAAAAATCCGGGAACATAACACCGATATGACGGAAACTAGGGCGGCAAGAGTGGAACAAAACACTAGGCGAGAGGCCGAGCCTTCCACCCTTTACCAAGTGTATAGATGCATTAAGATAGCAAGATAATATAATGATATCCCAACAAGTAAATAAAAGATGTTCCAACAAGGAACGGCCTCCAATCTTCACATGCAACTAGCAATGCTATAAGAGGGGCTGAGCAAAGCGGTAACATAGCCAATCAACGGTTTGCTAGGACAATGGTGGGTTAGAGGTTTGACATGGAAATTGGGAGGCTGACAAGCAAAAGGTAGGCATCGTAGCATTGGCATAGCAAGAGCGAGCAAACTAGCATAGCAAAGATAGTAGTGATTTCGAGGGTATGATCATCTTGCCTGCACAGTTATCAGAGTTGACTGGATCCTCACAAGCAAACTCAACGGGCTCCTCGGTAGCGAACTCGTCTCCCGGCTCTACCCAAACAAGACAAACAAGCAACAAGGATACAACCAACCACGAGCAAGACCAAGCAATAAGATGAAATGATGATATGCTATGCGGGATGCGACGCGGGATGCAAAATGCAAGATATGACAGGAAATGCATGAACCTGTCCCCAACTTGGAAAACCAAGTGTGCCACTGGATAGAGGGGATGAAATCGCTTGAAAATGATATAAAGATCATTGGAATCGGAGTTACGGTTTGGAAATGGCAAGCGTTTTAAGGTATGACACCGGTATAAAGATGCATGACAACGACAACAACACACGAGACAAAAACCCGAACTCGAGAAAATAAAATAACTTAACGCCGGAAACGGCAAGAGTTGGAGTACAAATAGGGAAAGTTACATCCGGGGTGTTACAACACTCCACCACTACGAAAAGATCTCGTCCCGAGATCTAGGACTGAAAGAACTCCGGGTACTCAGAACGGAGGTGATCCTCACGTTCCCAGGTAGCTTCACGGTCGGAATGGTGTGACCACTTGACTTTGAGAAATTTGATTGACTTTTTGCGAGTCTTGCGTTCAGTCTCTTCAAGAATAGCAACTGGGTGCTCACGATAAGAGAGATCTTCTTGGAGCTCAATGTCCTCGAAGTTGACTGTGCGCTCAGGAGTCTTGAAGCACTTTCGAAGCTGAGAGACATGGAACACGTCATGAACATTTGCAAAGTTTGAAGAAAGCTCAAGTTGATAGGCGAGGTCGCCTCTCTTGCTGACAATCTTGAAAGGTCCCACGTATCTAGGGGCAAGCTTCCCTTTGATACCGAAGCGACGAGTACCTTTCATAGGAGAGACACGGAGGTAAACATGATCTCCGGTCTCGAAAGCCAAATCACGGTGCTTACTATCATAGTAGCTCTTCTGGCGGGATTGGGCTGCTTTGAGGTTATCACGAATGACTTTGCACATTTCTTCTGCTTCTGTGATTAAGTCATTACCCAGCAGCTGACGTTCACCAGTTTCAGACCAGTTGAGAGGGGTACGGCACTTCCTGCCATACAGAATTTCAAATGGGGCCTTGCTCGAACTTGCTTGAAAACTGTTGTTGTATGAGAATTCAGCATAAGGAAGACAATCCTCCCACTTCATGCCGAAGGAGATCACACAAGCCCTGAGCATTTCTTCAAGAATCTGGTTGACACGCTCGACTTGACCGCTTGTTTGAGGATGGAAAGTTGTGCTAAAGTGGATGTTAGTGCCCATGGCCTTCTGGAAAGAATCCCAAAACTTCGAGGTAAAGATGCTGCCACGGTCTAAAGATATCACTTGAGGAATACCGTGCAGAGAGACAATTCGAGAGGTATAGAGTTCCGCCAATTGAGCTGCAGTGATCGACTCTTTGATAGGCAGAAAGTGAGCCACTTTGGTGAGTTTGTCGATGACAACGAATATAGCATCATTGCCACGCTTGGACTTTGGAAACCCAGTCACGAAGTCCATCTCAATGTGGTCGAACTTCCATTCTGGAATGGCAAGAGGTTGGAGGAGACCAGCTGGCCTTTGGTGTTCTGCCTTCACTCTTCTGCAGACATCACATTCATTCACAAATTGAGCGATCTCGCGCTTCATTCGAGTCCACCAATAAGCTTGCTTAAGGTCCTGATACATCTTCGTGCTCCCAGGGTGTATGGAGAGGAGATAATTGTGAGCCTCGTTCATGATCACTTTACGAAGTTCACCTTTGGGCACAACCATACGATCCTCGAAGAAGAGAGTGTCCTTGTCATCAAGGCGGTAGCACTTGTACTTGGACTGACTCTTGGCAATCCCAATTTTCACCTTTTTCACCATAGCATCAAGAAGCTGGGCTTGGCGAATCTGGTCTTCTAAGGTAGGAGAGACTTGAAGGTTGGCGAGGAAACCTTGAGGAACAACTTGCAGATTAAGTTTGCGGAAAGCTTTACAAAGCTCGGGTTGGTAAGGCTTGAGAATCAGACTGTTGCAGTAGGCCTTTCTGCTCAAAGCGTCAGCAATCACATTGGCCTTGCCTGGAGTATACTCGATACTCGGATTATACTCTTGAATCATTTCGACCCATCGAGTTTTTCTGAGGTTGAGATTAGGCTGAGTGAAGATGTACTTGAGACTCTTGTGATCAGTGAAAATGTCCACTTTTCTTCCCAATAGAAGATGTCTCCAAGTCAACAGAGCATGCACAACTGCCGCCAACTCGAGATCATGAGTGGGGTAGTTCTTCTCATTAGGCTTCAACTGGCGAGATGTATAAGCAACAACTTTCTTATCTTGCATCAATACTACGCCAAGACCTTGGAGAGAGGCATCACAAAAGACCTCGTACGGCTTGGATTCATCAGGCGGAGTCAGAACTGGAGCAGTGATCAATTTCTCTTTCAAAGTGTTGAAAGCAATATCACACTCCGGAGACCAAACGTACTTGACGTGCTTCTGAAGAAGATTTGAGAGAGGCTTCGCGATCTTAGAAAAGTTTTCAACGAATCTTCGGCAATAGCTTGCGAGACCGAGAAAACTGCGGAGTTGCTTCACGTTCTGAGGAGGTTCCCAATTCATAATTGCAGACACCTTCTCAGGATTCACGGAAATGCCCTTGGCAGAGATGATATGACCAAGATAAAGAACCTCATCAAGCCAAAATTCACACTTGAAGAACTTGGCGTAGAACTGATGTTCCCTGAGCTTATCAAGAACCAAACGCAAATGCTTGGCATGATCTTCCTTGTTCTTCGAGAAAACCAGAATGTCGTCGAGATAGAACAAAACGAAGTCATTGGTGTAGGCGTTGAAGATGAAATTCATCATGCGAGAGAACGTCGGAGGAGCGTTGGTGAGGCCAAAAGACATGGCAGTGTATTCATATGAACCAAAGCTTGTTCTGAATGATGTCTTGGGAATATCTTCTTCACGAATGCGAATCTGGTGATAACCCATACGGAGATCAAGCTTGGAGAATACTTGAGCACCTTTGAGTTGTTCGAACAGCTCATTGATGTTGGGAAGTGGGTATTTGTTCTTGATGGTCTTCTTCTTCACTGGACGGTAATCAACACAAAGTCGGTCCGTTCCATCCTTCTTCTTCACAAAAAGAACACCACAACCCCACGGAGAAGAACTAGGCCGGATGAGACCCATTCTTTCTTGCTCATCGAGTTGCTTCTTTAGCTCCTTCAACTCTTCAGGTCCGAGCTTGTAAGGACGTTTGCACACAGGTTCCGTGCCAGGCTCAAGCTCAATAATGAATTCAACTGGCCGGTGCGGAGGCATTCCTGGGAGCTCTTCTGGAAAGACGTCTTGATATTCGCAAACGACTGGAATTTGAGAGATGGCATCCAATTCACCCTTCTCATTGAGAGAAAACAGACGGATGGTATTATCCCGAGCGGCAAAGACAATTACATCCTCAGATGAATGAGTCAATTGAATCTGCCTGGCAGCACAATCAAGATGTGGCTTGTGCTTAGAAAGCCAATCCATCCCGAGAATAAGATCAATATCCGAGTTACCAAGAACAATTGGGGAAGAAAGGAACTTGTAGTCACCCAATGTGATAGTAACCTCAGGGACGCGGGTGTTAGCTGTCATCTGCTTGCCCGGTGACACGATTTGCAAGGAACTTTGCAGATACTGATAATCACACTCATACTTTGATGCAAAAGGTTTAGAAATGAAGCAATGCGATGCACCGGTGTCAAAAAGAACTTTTGCAGGAATATCATTAACAGGAAGGTTACCCATGATCACATCTGGTGAGCCCTCTGCCTGAGCTGCATTCACCATATTGACCTTGGCGAACTTGGGGTTATGCTTGACCACAGCTGTACTTGCCGATCTGACAGGAGGAGGAGGAGGAAGACGCCTCTGGTTGAAACACTTGTTGACATAGTGACCCTTCTGTTGGCACTTGTTGCACGTGACCTCTGAGAGCAGACGGTGATACGGAGCACTCGATCTTGGAGCTTGAGACGAAGCCTTGTTCTGAAAGCCAGGGTTGGGTGGGTGGGAAGAACCACTGCCACCTTTGCTCTTCTGCTGATACGGCTGATGGAACGGAGGAGGAGGAAGCCAAAACTTCTGCTGCTTGGCCACTTGAGTAGAGGAAGAAGGAGTAACATCTCTGACTCGCTTCCTGGAAGCATCACACCTCAACTGAGCAGCCTCTTACTTCAATGCCATGTTGTAGAACTCATCGTATCTCAAGGGCTCGAAGAGAACAAGAGCGAGCTGAATATCTTCTCTGAGACCACCCCTGAACTGATATATCATGCTCTTCTCATCAGGCACGTCCTGCTTGGCAAAGCGGGCAAGCTTCTGGAACAATTTGTTGTAGTCATAGACAGACAAAGAGCCTTGCTTCAGATTGCGGAATTCCTCATGCTTGCTTTCAACCACGCTCTTGGGAATATGATGAGCTCAGAAATCTCGACGAAAATCATCCCAAGTGATAACACGTCCACCTCTGGAATCCTTGTACTGCTGGAACCATTCTGCAGCTTGATCTTTGAGTTGGAAGGAAGCGAACTTCACAAAGTCCTCAGGCCTAACGTTACTGCACTCGAAATGCTTACACAGATCCACAAGCCAATCGTCAGCATCGGTTGCCTCAACACAATTGCTGAAAGTCTTTGGCCCGTTAGCAAGGAACTGGTTGAGTGTAGCAAAGTGACTCTGATTGCTGCCTTGATTCCCTTGACTGCCTTGATTGCGCTCTTGAAGAATTTGCATGATCAGCTGTGTGTTTGCATTGGTTGCGGCCATCACAGCTTGCCATGCCTCTGGAGGAGGTGGAGGCGGTGGCGGATCAGGATTCGGAGTCGTGCGCGTTGGAGGAGCCATCCTGAAGAGGTTGACCACCATTAGCACATTGACAGATAAATATTGAAGCTGAATCCAATGGAATGAAAATTGCAACATATAGTCTTCACATCCGAACAAAACGAAGGAATGCATTCCTCTTCAAATGGTCACATATCCCTAAATTGAGAAGCCACGTAGAATTAAGGTAGAGAAATAAATCAACAAGGTACGGATCAAGAACGAATAATCGGTAAGAAATCCCAATCTCAAACCAATATCCGTGGAAGAAGAACTAGAGCTACTAGAATTCCCACCTATGAAACTCCCGAACCTTTCCGGTTATGCAATCAGGTGTTGGGGATACAGGGGAAGCATAATATCTCACCCAAACTAACAAATCCTACATCCAGCTGTATCCATCCTTCAACACATAACCGAGAAAACTTCGGAAACCATCTACCTCAACCTTCGAAAAGCATCCGTTATACAAGTTATGGCGATACTCCCGAACTCCCGCCCCAGTACTGGGTGGCGTCGAGGTTATCTCACCAACGAACTGCATAAAAGAGATTTTCAATGTCGGCGAACATATCTCAAGTATTCCAGAATTGCAACGATAAAATTATGATGACAACACCTCAGAGCTCAACTCCCCGGGACACTTCCACTAAACCCCTGACAGGAGGCACCAAGACAATGTTCTCATCATAAGCCATCGGAACGATTCCAAGATACTCGCGTGATCCTAAAAAATATTTAGTGAAATTTGAGAAGAGAAGAGTCAAAACTCTACGTCAGGATGCCTTACCAGAGCGATGAGGAGACTGGGAAGTAAAAAGAATTCCTAAGCTCTCTGATATATAATTCCTAAAGACTCAAAACATTTTTTTTCTAGACACAACTCGGCCGCTAAAAACGATCAAGCAATGGGGCTCCTAAGGTCGGGGAAGGCTCTGATTACCAACTTGTAACTCCCTCGATGCGGCTATAGCTCCCACGTGTCGAGGCACGACTTAGAGACATAACCGCATTGAAAGCAATGTCGCAAGTCAGGCAATCATTACAACATCCCATGTAATATATAATAAAAGGGGGAGATGCATAGTTGGCTTACACTCGCCACGTCACATCAAAGTACATAAATAACATCCATCATACAAACACTCATGGCCCGACTACGGCGCCAAAGTAGAAGAAAACCCAACATGCGACAAGGCCCTGAATCGAACCCCAACTAGGCACCACTACTGATCATCAGGAAAAGACACGTAGTAACGCTGAGAGTCCTCGTCGAACTCCCACTTGAGCTCGTACTCGTCACCTAGAGCGGAATCACCTGGACCTGCATCTGGAGTTATAGTAATCTGTGAGCCACAGGGACTCAGCAATCTCGCACCCTTGCGATCAAGACTATTTAAGCTTATAGGAAGGGTAAGACAAATATTTAACTTATTCGCAAAAGAGAGCGAGAAGAGGGGGCAAAGCGCGAGCGAGAATCTAGAAGAACAACCTGCGCAAGCATTACTCCAACACCGTGTCCACTTCCCGGACTCCGCCGAGAAGGGGCCATCACGGTAACACACTCAGTTGATTAATTTTAATTAATTAAGGTTTAAGTTATCTATAACCGGACATTAACAAATTCCCATCTGCCCATAACCGCGGGCAAGGCTTTCGAAAATTCAATCCCTGCAGGGGAGTCCCAACTTAGCCCATGACAAGCTCTCACGGTCAACGAAGGAATAGACCTCCTCCCAAGACGTTCCGATCAGACTCGGTATCTCGGTAACTCAAGACACTTCGACAGGTTAAAACAAGACCAGCAACACCGCCCGAATGTGCCGACAAATCCTGATAGGAGCTGCACATATCTCTTTCTCAAGGCACACTCAGATGAGCGCTCCATACAACTAAAACCAAACCTCGAGTTTCCCCAAGGGGGCGCTACACAGGACTCTAGTTTAGACCAACACTCAGAGGAGCACTGGCCCGGGGGGGTTTAAATAAGATGACCCGCAGGCACGGAAACCCGAGGGAAAAAGAGACTAGGTGGCAAATGGTAAGACCAAGGTTGGGCATTGATGGAAAAGCTTTAATCAAGGCGAACTATCAAGGGGTTCCCATTATAACCCAACCGCGTAAGGAACGCAAAAATCCGGGAACATAACACCGATATGACGGAAACTAGGGCGGCAAGAGTGGAACAAAACACTAGGCGAGAGGCCGAGCCTTCCACCCTTTACCAAGTGTATAGATGCATTAAGATAGCAAGCAATATAATGATATCCCAACAAGTAAATAAAAGATGTTCCAACAAGGAACGGCCTCCAATCTTCACCTGCAACTAGCAACGCTATAAGAGGGGCTGAGCAAAGCGGTAACATAGCCAATCAACGGTTTGCTAGGACAATGGTGGGTTAGAGGTTTGACATGGCAATTGGGAGGCTGACAAGCAAAAGGTAGGCATCGTAGCATTGGCATAGCAAGAGCGAGCAAACTAGCATAGCAAAGATAGTAGTGATTTCGAGGGTATGATCATCTTGCCTGCACAGTTGTCAGAGTTGACTGGATCCTCACAAGCAAACTCAACGGGCTCCTCGGTAGCGAACTCGTCTCCCGGCTCTACCCAAACAAGACAAACAAGCAACAAGGATACAATCAACCACGTGCAAGACCAAGCAATAAGATGAAATGATGATATGCTATGCGGGATGCGATGCGGGATGCAAAATGCAAGATATGACAGGAAATGCATGAACCTGGCCTCAACTTGGAAATCCAAGTGTGCCACTGGATAGAGGGGATGAAATCGCTTGAAAACGATATAAAGATCATTGGAATCGGAGTTACGGTTTGGAAATGGCAAGCGTTTTAAGAATGACACCGGTCTGCGATTTACAGCAAGTAGGCATCTAAATGCAATGCAATGAACATGCTACAGCCACCAAACATGACAACAAAATACATGGCAGGGATGCACACAAGATGCTTAACAAAAGACTAGCACTGAGTTACGGCCAATTCATCCATTATGAGGTTCAAACAAGCATGGCAAAAACGCAAATGCAAAACAGATTCCAGACTTAGTGAAATTAACACTTGTCTGAAATTTCAGATCACGAAGCCCTCTTCGGAGCAGCAAAACAACATGATACATGACCTGATTAAGATAAGTAAGAACATGGCATGGAGCTACTCAACAAGCTTAACAAAAGACCCAACGTGACCTGGGGCCAAAAGGGTTCACAAAATATACTAACGGGCACACGAACATAGCTAAAACACAATCAGTTTTCAGACTTAGTGAAAACTGAGACATGCTAAAATATGACTCACGAAGGCATGTAAACGAGCTCGATGCACTCACCACGGTGCAAGTCATGGAAAGGCAAGCATACATCCATAAAGAAGGCACAAAATTCTAGCTAGACATGGCAAGAACAATGGCATAGCATGCACGGATGAACTACAATAACATCGGCAAAATCGCAAACGAGTTGACGATCTGCCCAGATTCACCACGAAGCAAAAGTAGAGCTCGATTGACTCAAGCTAGGGTGCTCCATAATTGCAAACAAAGACATGGATGGATAGAGCATAACATTATTAACAAAACTCCTTTAATGCTCATCCTCAAAAGAGGCATGGATCACTAGGAAACAAGCTGAACATATAGCACCATGAACTAAAATAATCCCAGACTTAGTGAAAACAAGTGAAAACAACTAAGTCCCTGAAACAGATTTACCGGGTGCCTCACTTTGCAAGCTTGCACAAGTCACCACACGCATCCTAAAAATGCATGGGTTGCACCTCTGGAAAGAAGACAAAATGCTTAACAAAACATATGAAGGACTCACAGGCATAGCATGCACACAATAATCATGGCAAAAATGACAAAAGTCTAAGATGAACTAGCAGATCTGACAATTAACTCACGAAGCCTCCTTCTAACAGCATTTTGGGCATCAAGATAAACTCAAATGAAAATGATGCAATGGAATGAAATGATGTACTCACCGAGCCGAACATTTTGATATACTACATGTCCAAATCGAAGCTACGGATGCAAAGTTACGGCAGGTCAAAGTAGGCATAAAAATTAGGGTTTCTGAGGAAAAAGTCAACCGTTCGGGATCTAGATCTGGATCGGCACGGATATCGGAGTTCGCCGGACTTCACTGTTCACCGCTGGAGTCTTGGCGGAGAGGAAGAAGGCCGAGGCGGGGACGAGGAGGGAGAGGTCGGGGCGGCCGGAGCAAGGCGGCGCCAGGCTTGGACGGGGGCGGCGCCGGCTCGGGCGGCTGCGGGCGGCGAGGGAGCTCGGGTGGCGGCGGCGACCTGCGATGGCGGCGATGGACGGCGGCGAGGCGGCGCGGCAGCCGGGCGGGCGAGGCGGCGTCGGGCTTGGGCGGCGGGGAGCAGCGGTGCGGCGGCGCGCATCGATGGGCCGCGGGGGCCCGGCCTGGGCTCGGCGGGCCGGCGCGTGGAGGGAGGCGGCGACGAACGGGGAGGCGCCATGTGGCAGGTGGACGGCGGGGCGGACAATGTCCGGCTGCGGAATTTTGTCCGGCGCGGCGCGGATCTAGGGTTAGGAGGGAGAGGATCCGGGAAAATGGAATGGGGGTGTATATATAGGCATAGGAGGAGCTAGGAGAGTCCAAATGAGGTGCGGTTTTCGGCCACGCGATCGTCATCGAACGCTCTAGGACATGGAGCAGAGTTTGGTGGGTTTTGGGCCAAATTGGAGGGGTGTTGGGCTGCAACACACACGAGGCCTTTTCGGTCCCTCGGCTAACCGTTGGAGTATCAAACGAAGTCCAAATGATACGAAACTTGACAGGCGGTCTACCGGTAGTAAACCAAGGCCGCTTGGCAAGTCTCGGTCCAATCCGGAAATGTTTAATCCCCACACACGAAAGAAAGCTAGAAATGGCCAGCGGAGGAGAACGAAGCGCCGGAATGCAAAACGGACAACGGGGAAAATGCTCGAATGCATGAGACGAACACGTATGCAAATGCAATGCACATGATAACATGATATGAGATGCATGACAACGAAAACAACACACGGAGACAAAGACCCGAACCCGAGAAATAAATATAACTTAACGCCGGAAACGGCAAGAGTTGGAGTACAAATAGGGAAAGTTACATCCGGGGTGTTACAACACTCCACCACTACGAAAAGATCTCGTCCCGAGATCTAGGACTGAAAGAACTCCGGGTACTCAGAACGGAGGTGATCCTCGCGTTCCCAGGTAGCTTCACGGTCGGAATGGTGTGACCACTTGACTTTGAGAAATTTGATTGACTTGTTGCGAGTCTTGCGTTCAGTCTCTTCAAGAATAGCAACTGGGTGCTCACGATAAGAGAGATCTTCTTGGAGCTCAATGTCCTCGAAGTTGACGGTGCGGTCAGGAGTCTTGAAGCACTTTCGAAGCTGAGAGACATGGAACACGTCATGAACATTTGCAAAGTTTGAAGGAAGCTCGAGTTGATAGGCGAGGTCGCCTCTCTTGCTGACAATCTTGAAAGGTCCCACGTATCTAGGGGCAAGCTTCCCTTTGATACCGAAGCGACGAGTACCTTTCATAGGAGAGACACGGAGGTAAACATGATCTCCGATCTCGAAAGCCAAATCACGGTGCTTACTATCATAGTAGCTCTTCTGGCGGGATTGGGCTGCTTTGAGGTTATCACGAATGACTTTGCACATTTCTTCTGCTTCTGTGATTAAGTCATTACCCAGCAGCTGACGTTCACCGGTTTCAGACCAGTTGAGAGGGGTACGGCACTTCCTGCCATACAGAATTTCAAATGGGGCCTTGCCCGAACTTGCTTGAAAACTGTTGTTGTAGGAGAATTCAGCATAAGGAAGACAATCCTCCCACTTCATGCCGAAGGAGATCACACAAGCCCTGAGCATATCTTCAAGAATCTGGTTGACACGCTCGACTTGACCGCTTGTTTGAGGATGGAAAGCAGTGCTGAAGCGGATGTTAGTGCCCATGGCCTTCTGGAAAGAATCCCAAAACTTCGAGGTAAAGATGCTGCCACGGTCTGAAGATATCACTTGAGGAATACCGTGCAGAGAGACAATTCGAGAGGTATAGAGTTCCGCCAATTGAGCTGCAGTGATCGACTCTTTGATAGGCAGAAAGTGAGCCACTTTGGTGAGTTTGTCGATGACAACGAATATAGCATCATTGCCACGCTTGGACTTTGGAAACCCAGTCACGAAGTCCATTTCAATGTGGTCAAACTTCCATTCTGGAATGGCAAGAGGTTGGAGGAGACCAGCTGGCCTTTGGTGTTCTGCCTTCACTCTTCTGCAGACATCACATTCATTCACGAATTGAGCGATCTCGCGCTTCATTCGAGTCCACCAATAAGCTTGCTTAAGGTCCTGATACATCTTCGTGCTCCCAGGGTGGATGGAGAGGAGAGAATTGTGAGCCTCGTTCATGATCACTTTACGAAGTTCACCTTTGGGCACAACAATACGATCCTCGAAGAAGAGAGTGTCCTTGTCATCAAGGCGGTAGCACTTGTACTTGGACTGACTCTTGGCAATCCCAATCTTCACCTTTTTCACCATAGCATCAAGAAGCTGGGCTTGGCGAATCTGGTCTTCTAAGGTAGGAGAGACTTGAAGGTTGGCGAGGAAACCTTGAGGAACAACTTGCAGATTAAGTTTGCGGAAAGCTTCACAAAGCTCGGGTTGATAAGGCTTGAGAATCAGACTGTTGCAGTAGGCCTTTCTGCTCAAAGCGTCAGCAATCACATTGGCCTTGCCTGGAGTATACTCGATACTCGGATTATACTCTTGAATCATTTCGACCCATCGAGTTTGCCTGAGGTTGAGATTAGGCTGAGTGAAGATGTACTTGAGACTCTTGTGATCAGTGAAAATGTCCACTTTTCTTCCCAATAGAAGATGTCTCCAAGTCAAAAGAGCATGCACAACTGCCGCCAACTCGAGATCATGAGTGGGGTAGTTCTTCTCATTAGGCTTCAACTGGCGAGATGTATAAGCAACAACTTTCTTCTCTTGCATCAATACTGCGCCAAGACCTTGGAGAGAGGCATCACAAAAGACCTCGTACGGCTTGGATTCATCAGGCGGAGTCAGAACTGGAGCAGTGATCAACTTCTCTTTCAAAGTGTTGAAAGCAATATCACACTCCGGAGACCAAACGTACTTGACGTGCTTCTGAAGAAGATTTGAGAGAGGCTTCGCGATCTTAGAAAAGTTTTCAACGAATCTTCGGCAATAGCTTGCGAGACCGAGAAAACTGCGGAGTTGCTTCACGTTCTGAGGAGGTTCCCAATTCACAATTGCAGACACCTTCTCAGGATTCACGGAAATGCCCTTGGCAGAGATGATATGACCAAGATAAAGAACCTCATCGAGCCAAAATTCACACTTGGAGAACTTGGCGTAGAACTGATGTTCCCTGAGCTTATCAAGAACCAAACGCAAGTGCTTGGCATGATCTTCCTTGTTCTTCGAGAAAACCAGAATGTCGTCGAGATAGACCAAAACGAAGTCATTGGTGTAGGCGTTGAAGATGAAGTTCATCATGCGAGAGAACGTCGGAGGAGCGTTGGCGAGGCCAAAAGACATGACAGTGTATTCATATGAACCAAAGCTTGTTCTGAATGCTGTCTTGGGAATATCTTCTTCACGAATGCGAATCTGGTGATAACCCATACGGAGATCAAGCTTGGAGAATACTTGGGCACCTTTGAGTTGTTCGAACAGCTCATTGATGTTGGGAAGTGGGTATTTGTTCTTGATGGTCTTCTTGTTCACTGGACGGTAATCAACACAAAGTCGGTCCGTTCCATCCTTCTTCTTCACAAAAAGAACACCACAACCCCACGGAGAAGAACTAGGCCGGATGAGACCCATTCTTTCTTGCTCATCGAGTTGCTTCTTCAGCTCCTTCAACTCTTCAGGTCCGAGCTTGTAAGGACGTTTGCACACAGGTTCCGTGCCAGGCTCAAGTTCAATAACGAATTCAACTGGCCGGTGCGGAGGCATTCCTGGGAGCTCTTCTGGAAAGACGTCTTGATATTCGCAAACGACTGGAATTTGAGAGATGGCATCCAATTCACCCTTCTCATTGAGAGAAAACAGACGGATGGTATTATCCCGAGCGGCAAAGACAATTACATCCTCAGACGAATGAGTCAATTGAATCTGCCTGGCAGCACAATCAAGCTGAGCCTTGTGCTTAGAAAGCCAATCCATCCGAGAATAAGATCAATATCCGAGTTACCAAGAACCATTGGGGAAGAAAGGAACTTGTAGTCACCCAATGTGATAGTAACCTCAGGGACGCGGGTGTTAGCTGTCATCTGCTTGCCCGGTGACACGATTTGCAAGGAACTTTGCAGATACTGATAATCACACTCATACTTTGATGCAAAAGGTTTAGAAATGAAGCAATGCGATGCACCCGGTGTCAAAAAGAACTTTTGCAGGAATATCATTAACAGGAAGGTTACCCATGATCACATCTGGTGAGCCCTCTGCCTGAGCTGCATTCACCATATTGACCTTGGCGAACTTGGGGTTATGCTTGACCACAGCTGTACTTGCCGATCTGACAGGAGGAGGAGGAGGAAGACGCCTCTGGTTGAAACACTTGTTGACATAGTGACCCTTCTGTTGGCACTTGTTGCACGTGACCTCTGAGAGCAGACGGTGATATGGAGCACTCGATCTTGGAGCTTGAGACGAAGCCTTGTTCTGAAAGCCAGGGTTGGGTGGGTGGGAAGAACCACTGCCACCTTTGCTCTTCTGCTGATACGGCTGACGGAACGGAGGAGGAGGAAGCCAAAACTTCTGCTGCTTGGCCACTTGAGTAGAGGAAGAAGGAGTAACATCTCTGACTCGCTTCCTGGAAGCATCACACCTCAACTGAGCAGCCTCTTGCTTCAGTGCCATGTTGTAGAACTCATCGTATCTCAAGGGCTCGAAGAGAACAAGAGCGAGCTGAATATATTCTCTGAGACCACCCCTGAACTGATATATCAGGCACGTCCTGCTTGGCAAAGCGGGCAAGCTTCTGGAACAACTTGTTGTAGTCATAGACAGACAAAGAGCCTTGCTTCAGATTGCGGAATTCCTCACGCTTGCTTTCAACCACGCTCTGCGGAATATGATGAGCTCGGAAATCTCGACGGAAATCATCCCAAGTGATAACACGTCCACCTCTGGAATCCTTGTACTGCTGGAACCATTCTGCAGCTTGATCTTTGAGTTGGAAGGAAGCGAACTTGACAAAGTCCTCAGGCCTGACGTTACTGCACTCGAAATGCTTACACAGATCCACAAGCCAATCGTCAGCATCGGTTGCCTCAACACAATTGCTGAAAGTCTTTGGCCCGTTAGCAAGGAACTGGTTGAGTGTAGCAAAGTGACTCTGATTGCTGCCTTGATTCCCTTGACTGCCTTGATTGCGCTCTTGAAGAATTTGCATGATCAGCTGTGTGTTTGCATTGGTTGCGGCCATCACAGCTTGCCATGCCTCTGGAGGAGGTGGAGGCGGTGGCGGATCAGGATTCGGAGTCGTGCGCGTTGGAGGAGCCATCCTGAAGAGGTTGACCACCATTAGCACATTGACAGATAAATATTGAAGCTGAATCCAACGGAATGAAAATTGCAACATATAGTCTTCACATCCGAACAAAATGAACGAATGCATTCCTCTTCAAATGGTCACATATCCATAAATTGAGAAGCCACGTAGAATTAAGGTAGAGAAATAAATCAACAAGGTACGGATCAAGAACGAATAATCGGTAAGAAATCCCAATCTCAAACCAATATCCGTGGAAGAAGAACTAGAGCTACTAGAATTCCCACCTATGAAACTCCCGAACCTTTCCGGTTATGCAATCAGGTGTTGGGGATACAGGGGAAGCATAATATCTCACCCAAACTAGCAAATCCTACATCCAGCTGTATCCATCCTTCAACACATAACCAAGAAAACTTCGGAAACCATCTACCTCAACCTTCGAAAAGCATCCGTTATACAAGTTATGGCGATACTCCCGAACTCCCGCCCCAGTACTGGGTGGCGTCGAGGTTATCTCACCAACGAACTGCATAAAAGAGATTTTCGATGTCGGCGAACATATCTCAAGTATTCCAGAATTGCAACGATAAAATTATGATGACAACACCTCAGAGCTCAACTCCCCGGGACACTTCCACTAAACCCCTGACAGGAGGCACCAAGACAATGTTCTCATCATAAGCCATCGGAACGATTCCAAGATACTCGCGTGATCCTAAAAAATTTTAGTGAAATTTGAGAAGAGAAGAGTCAAAACTCTACGTCAGGATGCCTTACCAGAGCGATGAGGAGACTGGGAAGTAAAAAGAATTCCTAAGCTCTCCGATATATAATTCCTAAAGACTCAAAACATTTTTCTAGACACAACTCGGCTGCTAAAACGATCAAGCAATGGGGCTCCTAAGGTCGGGGAAGGCTCTGATTACCAACTTGTAACGCCCTCGATGCGGCTATAGCTCCCACGTGTCGAGGCACGACTTAGAGACATAACCGCATTGAAAGCAATGTCGCAAGTTAGGCAATCATTACAACATCCCATGTAATATATAATAAAAGGGGGAGATACATAGTTGGCTTACACTCGCCACGTCACATCAAAGTACATAAATAACATCCATCATACAAACACTCATGGCCCGACTACGACGCCAAAATAGAAGAAAACCCAACATGCGACAAGGCCCTGAATCGAACCCCAACTAGGCACCACTACTGATCATCAGGAAAAGACACGTAGTAACGCTGAGAGTCCTCGTCGAACTCCCACTTGAGCTCGTACTCGTCACCTGGAGCGGAATCACCTGGACCTGCATCTGGAGTTATAGTATCTGTGAGCCACAGGGACTCAGCAATCTCGCACCCTCGCGATCAAGACTATTTAAGCTTATAGGAAGGGTAAGGCAAATATATGTGGAGCTGCAGCAAGCGACTAGCATATATGGTGGCTAACTTATGCGCAAAAGAGAGCGAGAAGAGGAGGCAAAGCGCGAGCGAGAATTCTAGAAGAACAACCTGCGCAAGCATTACTCCAACACCGTGTCCACTTCCCGGACTCCGCCGAGAAGAGGCCATCACGGTAACACACTCAGTTGATTCATTTTAATTAATTAAGGTTCAAGTTGTCTACAACCGGACATTAACAAATTCCCATCTGCCCATAACCGCGGGCACGGCTTTCGAAAGTTCAATCCCTGCAGGGGAGTCCCAACTTAGCCCATGACAAGCTCTCACGGTCAACGAAGGAATAGACCTCCTCCCAAGACGTTCCGATCAGACTCGGTATCTCGGTAACTCAAGACACTTCGACAGGTTAAAACAAGACCAGCAACACCGCCCGAATGTGCCGACAAATCCCGATAGGAGCTGCACATATCTCTTTCTCAGGGCACACTCAGATGAGCACTCCATACAACTAAAACCAAACCTCGAGTTTCCCCGAGGGGGCGCTGCACAGGACTCTAGTTTGGACCAACACTCAGAGGAGCACTGGCCCGGGGGGGTTTAAATAAGATGACCCGCGGGCACGGAAACCCGAGGGAAAAAGAGGCTAGGTGGCAAATGGTAAGACCAAGGTTGGGCATTGCTGGAAAAGCTTTAATCAAGGCGAACTATCAAGGGGTTCCCATTATAACCCAACCGCGTAAGGAACGCAAAATCCGGGAACATAACACCGATATGACGGAAACTAGGGCGGCAAGAGTGGAACAAAACACTAGGCGAGAGGCCGAGCCTTCCACCCTTTACCAAGTATATAGATGCATTAAGATAACATAGCAATATAATGATATCCCAACAAGTAAATAAAGATGTTCCAACAAGGAACGGCCTCCAATCTTCACCTGCAACTAGCAACGCTATAAGAGGGGCTGAGCAAAGCGGTAACATAGCCAATCAACGGTTTGCTAGGACAATGGTGGGTTAGAGGTTTGACATGGCAATTGGGAGGCTGACAAGCAAAAGGTAGGCATCGTAGCATTGGCATAGCAAGAGCGAGCAAACTAGCATAGCAAAGATAGTAGTGATTTCGAGGGTATGATCATCTTGCCTGCACAGTTGTCAGAGTTGACTGGATCCTCACAAGCAAACTCAACGGGCTCCTCGGTAGCGAACTCGTCTCCCGGCTCTACCCAAACAAGACAAACAAGCAACAAGGATACAATCAACCACGTGCAAGACCAAGCAATAAGATGAAATGATGATATGCTATGCGGGATGCGATGCGGGATGCAAAATGCAAGATATGACAGGAAATGCATGAACCTGGCCTCAACTTGGAAATCCAAGTGTGCCACTGGATAGAGGGATGAAATCGCTTGAAAACGATATAAAGATCATTGGAATCGGAGTTACGGTTTGGAAATGGCAAGCGTTTTAAGAATGACACCGGTCTGCAATTTACAGCAAGTAGGCATCTAAATGCAATGCAATGAACATGCTACAGCCACCAAACATGACAACAAAATGCATGGCAGGGATTCACACGAGATGCTTAACAAAAGACTAGCACTGAGCTACGGCCAAATCATCCATTATGAGGTTCAAACAAGCATGGCAAAAACGCAAATGCAAAACAGATTCCAGACTTAGTGAAATTAACACGTCTGAAATTTCAGATCACGAAGCCCTCTTCAGAGCAGCAAAATAACATGATACATGACCTGATTAAGACAAGTAATAACATGGCATGGAGCTACTCAACAAGCTTAACAAAAGACCCAAGGTGACCTGGGGCCAAAAGGGTTCACAAAATATACTAACGGGCACACGAACATAGCTAAAACACAATCAGTTTTCAGACTTAGTGAAAACTGAGACATGCTGAAATATGACTCACGACGGCATGTAAATGAGCTCGATGCACTCACCACGGTGCAAGTCATGAAAAGGCAAGCATACATCCATAAATAAGGCACAAAATGCTAGCTAGACATGGCAAGAACAATGGCATAGCATGCACGGATGAACTACAATAACATCGGCAAAATCGCAAACGAGTTGACGATCTGCCCAGATTCACCACGAAGCAAAAGTAGAGCTCGATTGACTCAAGCTAGGGTGCTCCATAATTGCAAACAAAGACATGGATGGATAGAGCATAACATTATTAACAAAACTCCTTTAATGATCATCCTCAAAAGAGGCATGGATCACTAGGTAACAAGCTGAACATATAGCACCATGAACTAAAATAATCCCAGACTTAGTGAAAACAAGTGAAAACAACTAAGTCCCTGAAACAGATTTACCGGGTGCCTCACTTTGCAAGCTTGCACAAGTCACCACACATATCCTAAAAATGCATGGGTTGCACCTCTGGAAAGAAGACAAAATGCTTAACAAAACATATGAAGGACTCAAAGGCATAGCATGCACACAATAATCATGGCAAAAATGACAAAAGTCTAAGATGAACTAGCAGATCTGACAATTAACTCACGAAGCCTCCTTCTAACAGCATTTTGGGCATCAAGATGAACTCAAATGAAAATTATGCAATGGAATGAAATGATGTACTCGTCGAGGCGAACATTTTGATATACTATATATCCAAATCGGTGCTACGAATGCAAAGTTACGGCAGGTCAAAGTAGGCATAAAAATTAAGGTTTCTGAGGAAAAAGTCAACCGTTCAGGATCCAGATCTGGAACGGCACGGATATCGGAGTTCGCCGGACTTCACTGTTCACCGCCGGAGTCTTGCCGGAGAGGAAGAAGGCCGAGGCGGGGACGAGGAGGGAGAGGCCGGGACGGCCGGAGCAAGGCGGCGCCGGGCTTGGACGGGGGCGGCGCCGGCTCGGGCGGCCGCGGGCGGCGAGGGAGCTCGGGTGGCGGCGGCGACCTGCGGTGGCAGCGGTGGACAGCGGCGAGGCGGTGCGGCGGTCGGGCGGGCGAGGCGGCGTCGGGCTTGGGCGGCGGGGAGCAGCGGTGCGGCGGCGCGCGTCGATGGGCCGCGGGGGCCCGGCCTGGGCTCGGCGGGCCGGCGCGTGGAGGGAGGCGGCGGCGAACGGGGAGGCACCACGTGGCGGGTGGACGGCGGAGCGGACAATGTCCGGCTGCGGAATTTTGTCCGGCGCGGCGCGGATCTAGGGTTAGGGGGGAGAGGATCCGGGAAAATGGAATGGGGGGTGTATATATAGGCTTAGGAGGAGCTAGGAGAGTCCAAATGAGGTGCGGTCTTCGGCCACGCGATCGTGATCGAACGCTCTAGGACATGGAGCAGAGTTTGCTGGGTTTTGGGCCAAATTGGAGGGGTGTTGGGCTGCAACACACACGAGGCCTTTTCGGTCCCTCGGTTAACCGTTGGAGTATCAAACGAAGTCCAAATGATACGAAACTTGACAGGCGGTCTACCGGTAGTAATCCAAGGCCGCTTGGCAAGTCTCGGTCCAATCCGGAAATGTTTAATCCCCACACACGAAAGAAAGCTAGAAATGGCCACCGGAGGAGAACGAAGCGCCGGAATGCAAAACGGACAACGGGGAAAATGCTCGAATGCATGAGACGAACACGTATGCAAATGGAATGCACATGATGACATGATATGAGATGCATGACAACGACAACAACACACGGAGAAAAAAACCCAAACCCGAGAAAATAAAATAACTTAACGCCGGAAACGGTAAGAGTTGGAGTACATATAGGGAAAGTTACATCCGGGGTGTTACAGGCCTATATTGCAGGATGGCAGGCACACGATCATCACCGACAATGCTTTTTATAAGAGTAGGGATAAAAAATAGAGTTGGTGATGATGGTGGGCCTGCCATCCTGGAATGTAGGTCGTCCGATTTATATCTGACAGATAGGAAGGAAAATATGGCAATTTACTCGCACTCTTCACCACATTTGCAGATAAGGCCTTCCCTCGTTCATCCTTTTCTCCCACAAGATCTTGATGTTATGTGCAACGCACGGGCATGTTGCTACTAAGAGTAGAAATTAGACATATACCACTTCTCGAATCTTGAAACCAACAACATTCCTCCCTTATCTCATCAAAACCGCCAAAGGAATATATTTTGAGTGAAACATAACATATTTTTAGTGATATACGTATTTCAAAACTAGACTTTTTTCTATCAAATCGGTGAATATGTATTAATCTACTTTGATTGTGTGGCAATGCATTGGCACATTGCTAGTAGTTATTATAATTTTTTGGACACCAAACAAACGGTGGAGTACATATACGAAGAGAAGAGGCGCACGCACGTAGTCGGCCTCTCGCTGTCTCGCACACATGAGTGTTACGTAAAGGCGACATTAACACATAAACCCTAAAACCCTAGGTGCACGATTGCTGCATTCGCGGGTACCGGGTACGTGGTGGAGCACCTTTGTAGGAATAGCCAGCTCCATTTACGTTGCTGCAGAGGACCACCATCATCGCCTTCCTTACTCTTTTCCTTCCTCTTTCTTGATTTTGCCTTGTCAGGTCAAATCCACAAGAAAAAGGAATAAAATTTGCTCTTTAGAACTCATTGATGCATGATACTGACGAACACTACTTTCATGTAAGGCAGCCGCAGGATAGGAGGATGGAATATGTATGAAAAACAGGACGGCGTGACATATTGACATGTATGATGTATAAAGTGTAAACTAAGCACAAGGTGCTTGAACTTGTTAGAATCGATGCAAGCTAGAAACCATATGAAAGATGAAACCAATATCACTCTGCCAAATTAAAAGGGTGCCCTAACAAATGTATTTGACCAAATTAGAAGTAATACATGGCAATAGGCTAGAAATAATATGCAACGAATAAAGGTGACTCATCCTAAGTGATTGATGTAGGATACAGAAGAGAGGTAGTTTCATGTAAGAACAAGGTTAACACATAGATGTAGTGTGTACCAAAAATAGGAAGGCATGTCATATTCACAGGTATAGTGTGTAAACTAAGCAGATGCAATTTACCCTAATTAGAAGCATTACAAGCTAGACACCATATGCAACATGCAACCACATATCACACTGCGAAGTTAGAGCAAGCACCTGTGATGGTGGTGTAGGGGAAGTGCGGTCTTCAGGTACAGAGCTACGTTCAATATCTTCATTTAGGCTTGCTGTTTCTTGAGAATCATGTGGAGAGGATGAAATTGCATTCTTTATAAGAGTATTGCGTCTCATATTAACCCACGCGCGTGACTGTCTCATCATAAGCGATAGATGCGGGATACACAAGAACAGTAGTTTGATGTAAGAACATGGTGTGATAGGCAGATGTGGTATGTACCAAAAACAGGAAGGCGTGTCATATTCACATGTATAATGTGTAAGCTAAGGAGATGCAATTTAACAAATTAGGAGCATTGATGAGGGATACACAAGAAAAATAGTTTGATGTAATAACATGGTTAATAGAAAGACGTAGTATGTACCAAAAACAGGAAGGCATGTCATATTCACAGGTATAATGTGTTAACTAAGCAGATGCAATTTACCCTAATTAGAAGCATTACAAGGTAGACACCATATACAACATGCAACCACATATCACACTGCCAAGTAAGAGCAAGCACCTGCGACAGTGGTGTGGGGGAATTGCGGTGATCAACTAGAGAGCTACGTTGACTATCTTCATTTAGCCTTGCTGTTTCTTGAGAATCATGTGGGGAGGATGACACTGCACTCTTTAAACTAGTAGGGCATCTCACAGTAACCCACTCGGGTGACTGTTTCATCATAAGTGATTGACGAGGGATACAAAAGAGCATTAGTTTGATGTACGAACATGGTTAATAGACATATGTAGTATGTATCAAAAATAGGAAGGCATGTCATTATCAAAGGTATAATGTGTAAAGTAAGCAGATGCAATTTAACCAAATTGGAAGCAATATAAGCTAGACACCATATGCAACATGCAACCACATTTGACAGCGCGAAGTTAAAGCAAGCACCTGGGATGGTTGTGTGTGGCAATTGAGATCATCAACTGCAGAGCTACGTTTACTGTCTCCAACTGCTGACACTACACCCATTAGAGCGCTGAAATGCTTAGTGCTTATCTTCGAATTACACTGGAGCGACTTATGTCTTTTCTTTTCTGCATTCATCAACACTGCGTCAGAGTCTGAAATACCCATGCATAAAAAAACAATAGTGTGAGTATGGGTGAAGTGTGTGCATAATTAGTACAGTGTAAAGGTAGCAGATAGCAGGTGGGTGAGAAAGAAATGATGGGAGACATATGATAGCTCTACAACATGCATGGCACACTAAATTACTACAGGATTCTATGAAATTAACAGTCGACTAAAAGCAAATAGGTCAGTCCATTTTTTCTGCACCATCCGATGTACAAAGAACGGGCAGATCGCCTTCATCTACCTCCAGTCAGTCAGTGTTGACAATCTTCCATGAAACGCCAGCGACCATCGGCCCAGTATTCCTCCCCTGCCTGCGCCCTCCCTCGACCTCACCGCACCATCATGCTTGGCACCGCCCCCCGCCCCCCCCGGCCATCCATTCAAGCCCCGCCGACCTCCAGATCGAGCGCAAGCAGCTCCTGCGCCCCACACCTCTATGATAGACACCGATGTGCCGCTTCCCCGGGGAACAGGCAGACTAGGTGCTCCACGCGCCTAAGCAGGTGCTGCTTCTTTTAATTGCGGTTCGACTGACCCTGAATTGAAATCCAGGCGGGCTACTGACCTCTAGCAAAGGTGAAATAGTAAAAGGGAGGAAACCTTGTGCATTTAGTATCACGAAGAAGATGCAGTAAGAAGCGCTCAACTAGTTTCTTTTGTGGGATGAATACGGTGTGAGCGGAGACGTAACATTTGCACGAATAAGGGAAGAGGAGTACCTCTTTCTGGTGGTAGTGTTGTGTCCTCCTTCTATTTTTCCAACGATCTTCTTGTTGTTCGTTGGAAACCAGAAGTTGTGGAGGATGGTGCAGCCTTGGACGAACCCATGGCCAAGTTGTTGAGTGTGGTGCGGTGGCCGTCTGTCGGCGGCGGGGAAGCAGATCCGAGGCGGCGAACGATGGCGTAGCGGGAACAGCTCCGGTGCGGTGGATGGTTGCGAAAGTGGAACCGCAGCAGTGAGGCGCGGGATGGCGTGGTTGGAGTGGTTTTGGTACAGCGCATGTTGGTGTCGGCATCGTGGAGGCAGCTCTGCCTCGGCTTCAGCTGCTAAGTCCTTGAGGGCGTTGCGGTTGCGGTTGCGTTGGACGACGACATCGGGGTACCGGCTCCGGCGTGATGGAGGAGGGCGGCGGTGGATTGGCCGCTATGGGGTGGAGGACGGAGGAGGCTGGGGTTTCGCGGCTGGTGGAGAGGGCGTTTTCACGCCCATGGAGTATGAATGGGGAAACGGAGGGAGGCGGGGAACTAAGGGGGAACAATGTTTCGGTTTGAGACGCGCTTGTTTGAAATTTGGGGAAAGTTACAAACTTTGCCCCCATCTAACATTTCGGACATATTGCGGGTTAGGGGTAGGACAGTCATGTCAGGTGTCCCAAATGTGGGCGGGGTAGATTTCGGTCGAGCGCATGGGTAGGCACCCACGGCGTATGAATGCTTCTCGAAGGCGGTTGAGACTGGCGTCTTGGTGAAGTTACAAACCTACCCCGATTTAGACCTTTGGACATCGAGCCGATAGGCTACATGGGCCAGAGTCAGGACAGTTATTTCCTACCACCAAAACATTAGTCTCGCACGGTTTCGGGTGACCAGAGGCCTATTTGGTGCTTCGTTCAATATTTGGGAGCAGAAGCATTAATGTTTTCGGTTCTCTTGAATTGAACTTTCAGGATTTGTCAAACTTCACCAATCTTTACTCTTGAAAATCCTAAAGCTACGATTATTTTGGAATGGAGGGGGTACATTTGAATATACATTGTACACGAGTATATATTAAAAAATATGCAACTTACCTCAGTTCATGCATGGTTCCAGATATAATCTCCTTGGTTGCAAAAGAAAATTTAGATATGCGTATGAATATATATAGCATGTTCAAACTCACAACAAAGATTGATGCCCCCTTTTACATCTGATTTACAAATGCCATTATCTCGGGTTCAAATAGATGAATGCACTTCCTATGAATTCGAATCTTTGAAACCCCCTTTATGTTGAATTTGACATGTATTCTATTTCGTAGCTAGCAATTTGGAATGTATCCATGCAAGTGACAAATGTATAAAGTGCTTCACACTAACAACATGGAGTGCACTAATTAATGTTTATATATGAATTGCAAAAGATCCATTGCCTGTATTTCAAACCGCTCTCACTCTATGGATCGATAATATGAAATAAACACATGCACATGCTAGAATTCAATAGAGTATGGGTGTCTGATAGACCGATTTTCGTCCATACACAATTTGCAAAAATCATGATCTCATCCAAAAATAATAATGCCATTTATATTTTTAATTTAATGCGTAGAACTGCCTTTTACACGTAGATGCACTATGCCTCGCCCTGTTCTCACAAACTCGTTATATATCTCTCTATCTAACGCATAAGTGCACACACTTTATATGCATCGACATTTCTCTTTCACACATGCTCACAATATCTCTTAGGGTGTCGGGGTGTCTCACGCACATGCTCTCTCTGTTTCTCTCTCTCTCTCTCTTTCTGACTACTATGTACCACTCTTTTCACTAATCTTAGTTGGAAAACACTATTTCTCTCACATGCATATATACACATCCACGGTCTCTACTAGCCCTTTATACGCACATATATGTGCCTACGTGTCTCCCGCACGCACATTATCTTTAGGCCTCTCTCGCACACATTGCCCCTCCCCCGACACACCTCTCTCTTAGTAGTTGGCAGATATGATTTCATCGTATCATTCGGTAGGATATCCCTGGCTGTTAGGCTGGATGGTAATACGAGGCAAAGTTTTACCCTAGTTTGGATCGGACCCTTGCAGTTGAAGAAAGAGCCTACTCCTGGTACTGTATATTAGTGATAGGGGTGTGTACAAAGTACACGTGAATACCAGGCATTGTGCGTGTGTGTATACTATCGACGAACTAGCCCCCAAGCTTGTATAACATACTAAGGGCCTAGGGTTACAAATCATATATAGTCGGCTTATCACCAGTGGGGATAGAGTCCTCCGCGACTCTGGTAGCTTCGTGTTGTACGCCGAGTCCTCCACATGGGTCTTCGTATAACACGTCTCGGTCCAACCTATATGTGGCGCAGGATGGAACCGACCCATGAGTCTTCATGTTGACCCACCACAACTAGAAATGATGTGCCCACCACACCACACACGCAATCGGCCACTAAGAAAATAAGCATATACAATAGTACAACGGTATCTAGCTCACGATACGTCTCCATATTTTGTTGATGACACTGACGGACTTTGCATTTGATGCGTGCTCCGTATTTTGTTGACGACACTTACGGTCATTGTATTTGAAGCGAAAGCACGATATGGTCACTGGACTTCAGAATAAGCTCATCACGGTCACCACATACATTTTGTCGTGCTAACCAACATGTGGTTGGATGGTTAGAGGACAGTGGTTTCTCGAGCCCACCAAGGTTAAAGTCCCGGTGCTCGCATTTATCTTGTGTTAATTTCAGTATTTTCCGGTGATGTACGTTCAGTGGGAGGAGACGTTCCACTCGACTACGAGGCACCTATGGTGACTTCGTAAAATCTCAAGATCATATATGCTGGCCCACTCTCTCGAAGGTGCTCATAGGGGTAGGGTTCGCGTGTGTGCGCTTATAGCGGTGAGTGCTTGCGCGTATATATGAGCCCTTGCGTCTATACCGTGTTAAACAAATACATATCATGATTATACGGTCACTGGCTCACCCGTACAACTCCGTATTTTGTTGATGACACAATCAATTGACCAGTCAAACATTCCACGCGGCGCAACTAGTGTTGCACCATCGGGGTGCGTAACCGTGGGGCCCACCTGTCAGCCCGTATATGAAAGAAAAGAATGGTAGTTTGAATCTGTATTGTGTTAATAAAATAGGAGTACATTGTAGGGTGATCATACGGTCACTGGTTCACCATACATCTCCATAATTGTTGATAACACGATCAATTGACCAGTCAAAGGGTCCACATTCAGCAGCGCACATTACCATAGGGCCCACCCGTCAGCGCGTATATGAAGGACAGAAATGGTAATAAATTAGTGGTCGGTGGGTATTCGAAGTCGTGAGACCTCTGGTTGGCAGTCACCGGCGGTTGGGGGGCGTTCATTGGGCGGTGGGGTGGGGATCCCCGGAGAAAAAGCTCGGCGGGGGGGGGCTAGAGGGATGGCCGGTGCAGCGGCGGACCAATGGTGGGGAGTGGTTTCGGGGAGGGCGGGCCGGCCGCGGGCGGCGGGGGCTGGCGGTTCGGCCGGTGGTGGCTGGCGGCTCAAGGGGGTGGAGATTGATGATAAACTGGAGGCCCTTGATTTCGTATCCAACGGCTGGAAAATCTAATGACCAGAGATGAAAAAGTCAGTCGACTGACGTGTAGCCTCACCCCGCACGTACACATGCACGCACGCATGTAGGCGTGCAACACTGACACGTACACACGCACGCATGCTGGCGTGTAACACTGACACGTACACATGCACTCACGAACACATGCACATACGCACCCATGCATGCAACACTGAAACGTACCCTTGCACGCATGCAACACTCGCACGCCTGCATGCACACAGCACACGACGCAAGACACACGCTCAACCTATACATGCATGCACCCTTTGTTAAGGACATGGATTGTTACAGGTATTAATCAATCTTATCTGTGATAAGAAGAACATTGATGTTTGCAGCAGTCTTTATGAATCACAACGTATCGAACGGGCTATCAACATAGTAGGCTTATCTACATGAAAAAGATGATGTCACACTCAATGAACAATCATCGGTTTATGAAATGCCCGCTTCTGACCGCCCTGGCCCACCAAAGGTTCCTCTGCTGTGCGCTGCCTGCATTGGGTCACTGACATGCAGGCCATGCACCCAAAGAGCCCACACGTCAGTGGAAGAACAGCGCAGTGTCCTAGGTCAGATTCGAGGGCGCCACTCGCGGCACGCCCGGCTGAACACGCCTCCGTGCCGCATTCAAATGCCTCCATGAAACCCGCCCGTGTGGAAGCCGAGAAACCCACTCTGGACACACGTCCGTTCATGACCGAGCCGGCGTTAAATGCAACGCCGGCCGAGCTCCTCCCGTTCGCCGTCTATTTAATCTCCTATTTAAACGAGGCCAAACGCCGGCCAAGAATCGCACACCTCTGCCGCTCCCCTATCTCCTCCACCATTTTGTCCACTCTTACAATGGCTTACGAAGAGTAGTTATTCCACATCCAAGCCGGCTGGGTAGCCCGCCGGATACAAGCTATGCAGCTTGCTGATCCACCTCCCTTCCCTCGCCCGACGGAGCTAGTTGCCGCCCCAAGCCGGCACGTGGTTCAGCAACTTGCCGCTCCAGGCCAGCTCGACGAGAAGCGGCGCACGGGCATCGTTGCTGCCGTCCACGCCGCCTCGTACCGCGTCTCCCGTTTCTGTGGCCGAGACTCCCATGCCGGCGGCCGCGCCATGCAAGCATCGACAAAAGTCGGGTGCGCGGAGAGCGACGGGTCGGTGGCCAGCGCCTCTACATCCGCCGCCATCATCAAGGAGAAGTGGAACACGGGAGGCCGCCGCCGCTTGGGTCCCATGAAGGCCATCGCGGAGGCGACGCCGGCGTACACAGCAGGTGTCTTGCCGGATCCTTTTCTTGCGAGGACCTTCATCGACCCCGCATGGGCTCCACGAAAGAGGGGAATGTTAGGATGAACTCAAGCCAGTGCCGGCCATGGCGAAGTAGTGGCCGGTGATGAACTCGAACTGGTGCCGGCCACCATCATCTTCGGCACCAGCCAATGATATCAGTTGGGCAGTGGGGAAGCGAGCCATCCTTTGCGCTGAAGCATATACCTCCGGGGCTCCCAGCAGTCCGGTGATCGTGCTGCCGGACATGAGGAACACAAATCGATCGACGGGCGACCATTCAGGCCAGATATTATATACATGTGTTGTCTAGAACTAGCACTCGCGTAGTTCATTTGAATGCAATGAAATCCGTCATGTTTGTATGAAAATCCGATATTTTATATGATTTCCGTCGTTGTTTATATGAAATATCAGTTTGTCTACGTGTTTGCGTGAATTTCGTCCGGTTGGTTGAGTTGCTGTCATAATGTGCGCGGCTACGGTTGGATGGCGTAATTTGCGGGTCGCCGGTCGGTCTGCGGGTGGCTCGGGCGGCGTTGTGGGACAAAAAACACAGCTCGTGCGAGCTCGTCTCCAACGTGCGCGCTGGAGGATGCATGACAGCATGAGCACCCGAGCCATTCCTCGTTCATCGGTGGCAAAGGCACCGGTGGACAAAAGGGTCGCCAATATTTTGGCTACCCCGGGCAAGATCCAAACAGCCCCTCCCAACAGATTCAAATCCCTCGTTCGCCGTGGAATTTTGCCATGTGTTGTTTTCATGGACTAGCAAGATGCCCGTGCATTGCACGGAACATCAAGATGCATTTTTTTACAAACTCCCGCATGCATGCAAGGGATAATTAATGTCCTCCTTTGCTAGTACCACGAGGCAAACACCATTAATATTGCATCGATTAGTGTTAGTGGCCTTGTATATCTGCAAATTGTAATTTTGATAGTGGCCCCTTGTATATAAAAATGGAGGGAGAAAGATGAGAGATAAGGTGAGGAGGAGTGGGGCGTGGTGGTGACTGGTGGTCGGACTGGGCGGAGGCATGGGGATGGACGGCGCATTATGTCTAGGTTTGTATCTCTCTCACACACACCCACGTAGGTGGGGGACGTGCACGAAGAGAAGAGGTGCACGCACGGCGCACGTACTCCCGTCTCTTTCCCAACCACACCCGCGCGGGTACACGGTGGAGCTCATTTCTGTACGAAAAAGGCAGCCCACGTGGTAATTTGGCACGTGTACTGGTTGTCCACTTGGTGGAGGGAGGATCGTCTACCACGGGTGAACAAACAAATTGCGACTTGACGCGTTATGTTAAATTAAAAAAAGAGGCAAACCATGTGGGGCCTACCTTAGAGGCAAGGCTCTATACACTGGAGTACTTTTGATGTGTCCCGTCAACTCGCAGAACGAGGAGAAGCTTGCTTAGTACGCCGTCTCCCCCGCCCACGGGCGCGGTGGCTCGCAGGATGAGGTGAAGCTTGCTTACGAGTAGTAGTAGTAGTAGTAGTACTACTGTACGCCTTTACGCCCGCTCCCTCGCCCACGCGCGCGGTGGCTCGCAGCACGAGGAGAAAATTTTACTACTCCCTCCGTTTACTCCTCGTCCCTACTACGTACTTTGGTTAGTACTCCCTCCATTTACTTATACAAGGCCACTATAAAAAATACATTTTGCATCTATACAAGGCCACAAATAGTAATCGAGACAAAAGTTACTACTCCCTCCTTTCCAGTTTATGGCTCAATTTCAAAATCTCTCCAACCAAGGTAGACGGTGAGTGGTCGAATTAATTTCGTAGTTTGCACAAGTAATTAGTACGCTCGTTTTTCTCAAGAAGTTATGTTTACCGAGGCATTAATTAGAACGAATGCATGAATGACCACTAAATTTCCATGAACTTGTACATGCATTGGTTAGTTTCCTCTTGACACTGCTTGCGTCGGGTGATCTAACGCACCTCAAAATCCAACATGTAATGGTACTACTACTAGTATAGTAGAATTGAGACTTATCAAACGGAAAAACGAATGTTTTTTAGATGAGCCCTATAAACCCTAGTGGGTACGTACTCCGTAAAAACAGATTTTTCCAAAACTAAGTCGCTCCCTTTCATGAATTCTGTAGTATACTCCTCCGTCGACGCTCCCTTTCATGAATTCTGTACTTCCTGTCGCCGACATGTGGGACATATAGCAACCGGGTCGACGTGTCAAGCACCAAATAACAGTGCAGAACAGCAGGGGGACGCACCCCACTCGTACCGGCCCAGTAGTAGTAATGAGCAATGAGACGTCAAATCACAATGCCGCACCTTCCCAGACGGACGAAGCAACCATTATTTCACACTTCGGTTCGCCATCATCTCAAACCACGTAGTATTGCTTCTGCCTCAAGAGGGACACGCGCATCGCCTTGGTACATCATGACACGTGGGACCGCATGACAGGCCATGCTCCCCCGCCGATCGCTCGGTAAAATCACCTCATTTTTACTATACTTCCTCCGTATCGGTTTACTACATGGCATGCACGTCGTTCTAGGTTGAGAATTTAACTGGCTATATATGTGATGAACAGTACTCTAGCCTTTTAAAAAATGTATACTTTTGTACAGTAGTACTATCGATGGATTGCGCCATGGAGCAAAAATTGAAATTAAAAAAAGGTGGTACATATAGAGAGCGCTCGTCGCCAAATTATGCATATAGTACTATTAAAAAAGCTAGTACGTGCTTAATTGGGGTGCTAAATTCTATTAAAGAAATACTAGTAGTATGTACATACTGAAGAGTTAAAGTAACGAGAAGAAACATAACATAGTTCTGCTGGGGGCTCAGCACAACACACCCCTCAAATTAAACTAAGCACACCTGAAATTAAACTATGCAACTAATCCGGTAGACACTGCATTAGAAGTTTAGAACCACCATGAGCAACGACACTGCCACCTTACTCGGAGTCCTCGTCCACGTCCTCGACTTCGTCCTTGTCCCTCTCCCTCTTGGCCGATACTTCTTTGCTTGAACCGCACACTTGGCTGTTGCTCTTCATCCAACCCTTGTAGATATTGAAGCAAAGGTAGCCATCCATTGCAGCGTAGTGGATGTGGTCTATATCTAGTACATTCCGCTGCCATGCATGACGATGAAACGTGTATGGAGGTTTCTCCAGTTTACCGTACGAAGGATGAACCATGGCTCCTGCCAGGGTCAGCATTGAAGGCTGACGAGAGGACACCAGCCGATTCTTCTGGAGGTCGAAGGGGTTGCCTACAACGAGACCTATCCGACGCAGGACATCCCTGTCGTTCTTAAAGTCTACAGTAACGAATTTCACTGTTTTGTCCTTGAGGAAGTTCTTAAAATCCTGGCACTCAACGTCGGCATGGCATATGTGGTAGACCAAGCAAACGTTATGTACGCAAACCTGGATCACGGCGGGCTTCTTCCTCTCTTCGTCCTTTAGATCCTTCTCTGGTCCCAGGACTGTGGTGTACTCAACATCTAGCCCAGCGACCCACTCATCATCTGAGTTTTCGAACATGCGTCTGAAGCGAGAAAGGCATCCTTTCACCGTCGCGGAAGAACGGGTGTAGATGACGTCGAACTCATCGCCGGTGATGGTTCTAACCTTGTACTCACCGCCGATCGTGGAGATTTGGGACGCCATGGATTTGGGAGGAGGGTTAGGATTAGTGGAACTGCCGTAATGTGAATGGACGGGACGACTAGGAGCGAACCGCCGTAGTATTGAAGGACGTGCGGGGACGAGTAGGAGCGAACTGCCAGCGTGCGAACGGCAGGGTAGTGGCTTTCCATTCTCCCATGATACGGGCTTCCGAGAGCCCTTGGATCTGAGATCGAACGGTTGCATGGCGTGATTCTAGACCTATGGGTGAATATCCTATCCTGGAGGGTTATTCTGCAAATTTTCAGCAACTTAGCATGCGACCATTTGATCTCAGATCCAAGGGCTGCCAGCAGCCCGTATCATGGTCGCGCCTACCACGACCGTCGCGTCGCTCGCGCGGTCGCGCCCTTGGAGATTTAACACGGTGCGTTAGGCTATCTGATGTTGGCATGTCATACATAGTCATCACTTAGTCACTCATACTACAACAAGGTTGGCTATAAGGTTGGCTATAAGTGTATTTTTTTACTCCTCTCTATCTCTTTCTTCGTAATGGAGGTGGTCAGGAATCGGGAGACTCACGCCGGTCGTAGCGCCGCAGTTAAAATGATAATGGCAAGTCAAATCATGGGGCCCCACCTGTCCAGCAGTAACTCGCTGTCAAATCACACAGCCCTAGGTTTGCAGCATCCTACTCCCTCGTCTTCTCGCGTCTCTGTCGAACCGACTAGGTGGAACTGCCCCGCCTACCGCGCAGGAAAAGCCCCGCCCTCGACTTTTAAATACAACTACATCCGCTTAAGAATCCAATGATATACTTTTTGTGACATAGTAACTCATATTTAGTTAGTCAAATGGATGACCTAGAACTACGTGCAGGCCCTATAAACCGAGACGCCTAAAAATAAAAAAACCAAGACGGAGAGGGTAGTTCAGCACGTATCTTTTTAGATCAATATAGTCGGGATTCACCAAGGAGCAAAACCAAGTGGTAGGCTGCTCCTGTCGTGTTGGCGTAGCAACTCAAGCAGGGTCAGTCCGCACACGAAATGGCGACACACTTAACAGGACCCCTTTGGCCGACATGTGGCTCATCCACCGTCTTGTTCCACGTGCGATGCACCAAATTACAGTTCGGAGCAGCGGTTGGAATTGGAGGCACCCCGGTCGTAGCGCCGCAGTAGTAGAAAATGAGCGATGAGGGGTCAAATCACAAAGCCCCACCTTTCCCGCATTAAGCTGGACGGACGAAGCAACCATCATTTCACTCTAGGGCGCAAGAGCATAAAGAAAAGAGAAAACAATGATGCGTGCGGCAGCTACCTAGGGCACCCTAGGGTAGGGGTCTCCACTACAGATCCTTTTTTTGAAAGCGCCTCCACTACAAATCGGCTTCTCCCTCGTCCTCTTGAAGAAAACCGATGATGAGTGCGGCGGTAGGGTTTGTAGGAGTACTACGGCGTGCGGGGCCACGTCGTAGTAAACGGGTTCGAGTCGACGCCTTAAATATGTGTGGGCCGCTTGGTTTTACGGGAACGAGGCAGCATTTTGGGTTCGGGGACCAGTGGAGATATAGTACGTACAAAAAATTGTGGACGTAGGTTCGACCGAAAGGCAATGATGCATGGGCCCTGCATTTTGATATACCCGGGGCCGCGTGAAATTTGCTACTCTACTCAAAACTAGTAAGGTACACATGTATTGAACGCATGAGATTTCGAAACCAAATTATGAATAAATACACACTATAGCATGTAAAGCTTTGAGTCATATATGCATGATGTAGATGTTCGTTTAGTTCTTATAGTTCATCTCATTCAAAATCAATTAGTTTTATAAAAATGTTAAGATTCATGGGGTTGTGCATTGTAAATCATAAAGTAAAAAACAAATAATGGCAATTCATTTAGAAAAAATAATCAATTATGATACAGAAGATTCTAGAACAAAGGAGAAGTGCTTGTGTTTTGAGGTTTGTGCATTATGCTTAAGTTCAACCATGGAGTCTTCTAAATTGTACATGTGGCAGATCTGGTGGAATGTTGATGATATCCAACGGCCAGTAGTGCTCGGATTTGCCTATCTCTGCACTGTCGGGTTAGCTTCATCCAGCGACCATCTTTCAAAGTTATTGGCACACTATATAGTTCTTGTGCCATAGTTGCATGTTTTGGAAAAAAGCTACTAGTGGGTTGTACTATCTATTTAGGAATAGAAGATGTATACATGGAAGTTGTAGGGAAAGAGATGACATGGAGCATCTCAATTCCTATGAGTAGGGATTGGAAAAGAGATGTCATTTGGTTCACATCATAGGAACTTTTCTATTGAATCTAGAGATGACATGTATCTCAATTCCTATGAGGAGGGATTAGAAAAGAGATGTAATTTGGTTCATATCATAGGAACTTTTCTATTGAATATACGCTAATGTTTATTTTCCTTTGAAATTAAGGGAGTATAGGAATCCATTCATATGAACCAAGTGGCTCTAAAGCTATAGAAATGATATCATGTTTATTTCCTTTGAAATGTGGAGTATATGAATCTATTCCTATGAACCAATTGGCTCTAAAGGAAAAAATCCTATAAAAATCATATCATATAGAGTTCCTATGATATTCCTCGACACTAAAGGATGCTTGAAATTGCTGCGGGTGATACGATGGTCTTTCTTTGTAGACTCCTCACCCATCTTTATAGTTACCTCTCGAAGATGAATGAAATGATATATACATGGTATTCTACATGTGCAATTTGGTACACGAAAACTCGGTAAAAGTTTGCGAGGTTCGAATTTTCAATAAAGCTATATGCACTGCATTTCGGAACGGAGGGAGCATACGGCAGTTGCTAACACTCACGTGGAAGATTTGTGTGTAGGAGGAGTGGCTGTTCTGTTAAATGACATGGCAAAACTGACACTGTCGGATGCCGATCTAACGGTTCTTACGGCGTTCGTCAGGAAAAGGCTTGTGGCGAACGTTTGTCGGATAATGATTTACGGACACATGCATTGCATTGATACGTGCCCCCCTCTCTCTCACGCACACGCACCCTCACGAGTCACGACTCTCCCGAGTCCTCTCGCAGACTCGCACGTCGCACCCACCGTCTATCTGCAGGTAGACGTCACGCACATATGTGCTCTTCACACCCTACCCTCAGAACTTCTAAAAAACAAAAGACGGCGCGCACATTTTATTTTAGCTCACACGTCACACACTTATACTATTACTCTTGCGGCGAACGTTCTTTGGGCATAGTATATTGTACTCTCACGAAGAGAAGCGGTGCACGCACGCACTAGTTCTCTCACACCCACTCGCGGGTACACGTAGGAGCGCATTTTTTTGAAGCTGGTACAACAAAATCACTCCACTATATATAAAAGCAGGAGCCTTAGCGCTTGCTTTACTAGGGTTCCTCTCGTTCACTCTCTCATGCTCTCCAGATCTAAGCAACACATAGGTGGCCACACTCTCTCTCAGCTCACGGCTGGTCACAAATCCGGCCGGACAACCTCGACCGGGGCAGGGGTGTAGGTGCATCGTTCACGCTGTCGTCGGCGGCGAGGGAGGAGACCAACGGCTGCCCGCGCGTCCCGATCGGCGGCCGTGCCGTTCTCTCCGAGAGAGCGCCGGCTCGGGAGGGCCTCCGACCCCTTCTTCCTCCCTGCGGTATTGTGGCCAAGATGCGGCCTCCCGACGCCGTCTTTGCCACATGCCGACGACCCTCAGGTATATATTCCTTCGAAACCTGCCTTGCTCTACTGCCCCAGCTCCCTTCGTGTGGATCCTTTTCTACTTCCGTCCGCTGTTCCAAAGCCACCTAGACTTCTACTATTATTAGAAGTAAAGCTAGTTCATACAGTCGACTCAAAGCGTTGGTTCAAACAGGGAAGAAAGTGGGAAAGCTGTAGCATGAATCTAGGACTTGGTTCTAAGAGGAAACGGGGGAAAGTAGTAATATCTGTCACTGTTTAAATAACCGTATTTCGTATTTGCGCAAACAGGGATGTCTGTCTCCATATCGTTTCGGGATGTCTGTCTCCGTATCGTTTCTATCCGCGCAATCAAAAGCACACACCTCAGTTTTAGTACAACTGCGCAAAATGAGATGGCTATCCCTCGTTGCCGTCGTCTAACCTCCCGTCCTCAAGGTATCCCTACATTGGTAGTAACTAAGGTAGAATGACCAACGCAATCTAAAAGAAGCTGATTCGTACGTTTTACTTCCTGATTGCAGTGCAGGGACGAGCGAAAACAACTGCATCCTAGTCCGGAATGCACTTTCTACCAGTTCATCCATGGACCGAGGACTAGCTGGCACGGCTGCACGGCGGTTTTTTGGACAGGTGCGCGGACAAGAGGCATTGTGGTCTGCTTATTTCTGCAAATAGCGGTGCTTAAATTTAGTGGAATGCACAAGCATTTCAGCTGGTCAGTACACTGCATGGTTCAGTTCAGCATTCCAGCTGAGACCACAATTATAATTGGTTATTCTGGAATGAGAGAACCTAACCCTGAATGGTGGCAACAAGAAAAAACCAGAGTGAACTCCAGGAAATTTAAGCCTGCCGGGAGGCCCTTTGCTCAGAGAAGCCTTGCTTGTTTTTTCCTGATTTGTAAACCTTCTCACAACTTTGTCTTTTGCTGTGAACTAGTATATGTTTGTTATGTTCTATGAATCATTGAGATGTATAAAATTGCTTAACTTATGCTTTTCAAGTTTTTTATGAAGACGAGTTTAATGTGAGTGTTCCACATGAGCGCTGGACTAGCGTGTGAACGTTTGGAATTTATTACATTGTGGCCTCAATTAACTGCATGAACCACTGTAACAAGATACATAGTTGCTTATATGTCAGACAGCAGATTGTTGATTGTTAGCTGGTCGATAGCCTAGTGTTGAAGCGAGCTGAGCCAATGTGCCGTGTTTTGCACAACTGCTTACAAGTGGGGTAGCACCAACAGTGTTTACAAGTACTTATGTATACGTCGGCGCACGGTTCTCGAACGAGTGCTCTATTTCATCAAAACACACACTGCTCGTATGATAAACCGTGACAACTTATGTCTTACCATGCCATATTCATGAAAAAACTAGTGAGGACGCATCTGTTTCGGCAACAATTACGATGGTTCTCACATGATTCACGGGCACACAAAAGTAGCAGCAGTTCCCATAGACGGATTCAAACAGAGTACTAGCCCCAGAGGGGTCGATAACAGGCAAGGTTCGGATAATTAGACACAATCCAAACTACTATTAAACACTAGCTGGGGCAACTATTTCATGCCTCGATCTAATTTGGGCTGGACACAAGACGGACCTTGCCATGAACATCATCGAGGACGTCCCGCAGCAGCTCAATCCTGTGAACCTTCATGAAGACAACCTTGTGGCCTTGCCACTGATAAACTTGTTTGTGGAGGCATGCCACGTCATCTTCCTGCGTAAGCTTGACAAGAACAGTATGCCTCACAAACGAAGGAGTAGCTTTGAACTTCTTGTGCTTCAGTACACCCTGGACAACACGCCTGACAACAGTGAGGCTGGAATACAACTCTTCATTGGTATAACCGCAAATGGCTTCCAGGATCCAACAGCCTAAGAACTCTGTTTTCCCAGTGCGTATATTCAGGTCGTCCGCCTCATAGCGAGTGACATGTACAACCACACAATCCTTGTCTGCATCAGGGCTCTAATTGAAACAGAAACAAATTCTGAATTACTTTTCAGTATAAGAAACACAAGTTATTTAAACCACTATGTATAGCATGGCATCGAAGCTAATAAAATTTTGCATTATTAATCACCACATACTTCCTTTTCTAAAAAAATCACCACATACTTAGATGAAAAACCACAATCGAGATCGGCAAAGAAGGAAATCACCTTGGGCAGCTCAGCGGGGGGGGGGGGACACATCCTCGAAGGGGGAAAACTGCTCCTGCAGTGCCACGGGGGCTGTAACCTCAAACGGGGCGTTGACCATCTCAGTAGTGGCCGTGAGCGTATCTGGGGTCGGCTCGGTGGTTGCCTCCATCTTCTTGGAGCTCTCTGTCTCGTGGGGATCAGCCTCCCGCGTCTGCTCCAATATCGGCAGATCTTTGCCTGGTTCTCCTTGGTCCATCATGAAACTGACGAATACTAGGAGACCACTGAAAGGAAAACACAATCGCAATGACAATGAAACAAAAAAGAGAGTGAGGATCGGTTACTGCTTTGCAAAAGTTCTTTTTTTCTCTGAACGAAAATATACCAACATCACGGATCCGCTTACCTTCCCTTCGTTCGGAGAGAAGAACAGTGGCAGATGCGAGTGTTGCCTTTCTTGAAGACGGTGAGGGAGAAGGGGATTCAGCGAAGAGTGAAATGATGGTTGCTTCGTCCGTCAAACTTAGACTGCGGGGAGGTGGGGTTTTGTGATACGACGGCTCGTTACTGCCGCGCTACGACCGGGGTGACTCTCCGCCTGCATACTGCCTTCTAATTTGGTGGATGGCATTTGGGCCCGCGCGCTGCATGGCCCGCATGTCGGTGAACAAAAGTATAACGGCATTCAGTAGAGGGAGACGTTTCAATGACCTAGGAGGAGCCAGAAGCGGTAGAGTGTCTCCACTGTACTAGTAGTAATTGTTTTTCTGGGTAGCTGTAGAGTGTCTCCACTGTACTAGTAGTAATTGTTTCTCTGGGCCCAAGACAAAACAGCCCATCCACACTAGTAAATAGTAAAATCAATTCAAAAGCCCATATATTTACTGAATTGACGGATGGGTATGTCGAAGAGCAAAAAAAGGAGTTTCAGGTGGGCAAAAGAGCTTCTGAACGTGTCGGGCTTCTATTTACAACATATTGTGGTCATAATCCAGTAAATTTTACGACCCAGGATGTTCATTCTATGGACCTGACCGATCCATTTGACTGTGACTGCCGAAAACAGTGCTGGAGTTAGATGTTGTTGCCCTTTTCAATCTGGTTTTTTTGTAAACCTGATGAACAATTAACCCTCGTGCTTTTGTACAGTTTGTAAGCTGGAGTTAGATGTTCCTGCCCTTTTCAACTCGGCTGTGACTGTCATATTTTCTTTGAAACAAGGCAAATGGCTTGCCATTCGTTTAATTTAGAGTGAAATATTGTAACAAATCCCAACCAAGGGAAATAACATCACTCTCGCCGGCTGCTTGAGCTCACTGTGCATTACAGAAGCCAAGTGATTAGCCCCCACCAGCACCCACAAACTTATTTCGAACTAGCACATCAAATGGGCTGTAAATTTTCATAGGAAAGGCTGCATGACCGTGACAGATTTGGATTCTGACATTTGGGACCCGCGAGGAAATAGCCTATCCAAGGTGGTGTCGACTTACTAGCCAGTCAACAAACGATTCTGCCTACCAGCCGTTGGATTGACATCCAACATCTGTCGTGTATCTTCTATCTCTTGTCTTCTTCCTCCAGCCGCCCAAACCAAACCACCCCGTCGGCTCCGCCTGCTCCCGCCTCCCATGGCTGGCTGCGCCTCCGCCGCCCTACCGTACGTACCCTCCAACGTTGGCCAGTCCCTCCCTCTATTCCCCCACACGTCCTGTTATTCTCCGGCAACGTCAGCCCCAACACGCACCCGCGCCCGAACCAGTCAACCCTCGTACTCCCCTCCGCCTGCGACTGGACCGGCGCATCTTCAACGGCTCCTGTTCGTTCCGTCCGAGGCCTCGCCGTCGTCCTCCGCCTTGCGGCCTTGGTTCGCTCGCCGTGCGCGGTGCGCCGCCCTCTTGCGTTGTCAACGTCGTCAACAACCGAGAGGAACAAGGAGATGACTGTACGTGGAGAGGATGACAGTAGGGACCCACCAGCGTCATGGCAGTACGCAAGCAAGTGCCTCTATAGTACAAGCCCAAAAATATGGTTCCTCCTAATGGTTGGACATCTGGGGCTCACGCCATTGTCAACGTAGTCAATAAACGAGAGAATTACACTACGAGCGGCTGACACCAGGGACCCAGCAAGTCGCGCATTTTTTTGAGGAACAAGCAGTTGTTATTTATACTAGTTTTAGCGACGGATCAGGGTAACAACGGGGCTGTGCGGGGGCTGTGGCCCGTCTAGCCAGGGTTTTATTTATGTTTACCACATCATGAGCCCAGTTGTGTTTTTTTCTTGCTGAAAATGGCTAGCCCAGTTCTATTTTTTTAAAGAAATACCCAAACAAGGCCTACTTGCTTTATCGGCCCTGCTGGGCTGCAAATCTTTCAAGACGAGGAGAGTTTCATTCGGTTTGCCCAGAAATGGGCTGTACATTTTTAAAACACATCAAACCGGGAATTAGTTTCAATTTTTTTCATTACAAGATCTTAAATTCCATTGATTTTTATGCGTGGACAATTATTTGGATTTTATATTTATATAAATTATTTTTCAAAATAGTTTGAATGTGAATCGATATTTCTGGATTAAAAACAGTTGACCGCACCGAAATATGCAAAATTTCGTATACTTTTTAACCGTGGCCACAATATGGGGTGTAATGCTAACAAAAAGAAGATGGGCTCCAAAAAAATTCTTAAGAATTAGCAAATGGGCTGTACATTATTAGAAATAATGGCAGATGGGTTGTATGCTGTTTTCCACAGATTTGAGGCTGACTTGTGCGCCTACTACAGGTTGACGCGTATGCTTTCATAAAAAAAGGTTGACGCACACGCAACGCCCTGTCAACTTAGTCAACACACGAGAGCAGTGACTGTTGGATGTCCATCCAACGGCCGTCGTGCTTCTTCAATCTCTGCTCTTCATGCTCCAGCCGCTCAACCAAGCGCCGGCGGGACTGCCTGCTCCCTCCTCCCGCGGCCGGCTATGCTGCCGCGCAGGCCTCACGGCCCCACCGTACTCCCATCGCTGGCCTAGCTATCCCTCTACTCACCCACACATGCTGTTATTCTCCGGCGACGGCAGACGAACCAGTAAACCCTCGTACTCCTCCGCGTGGGAAACAACTGCCGAGTATTCCCTGGCTCCGTGTCGTTCCCTTCCTAGGCCTCGCCGTCGTCCACCGCCCTGGTGCTCTCGGCGCGGCCTGGTCAACGTGGTCAATGAACGACATCCATCGGAAGTGGAATGTACGTGGAGAGGCTGACAGCTGGGTCCACGGCCGCACGCAAGGAAATGCCTCCTTATTACGCGCAAAATAATGATTCCTCCACCTGACAGCTAGGACCCACAGGAAGGGCCTCTGTATTTCGCGAAAAAAACGTTCCCCCCGCTGACAGGTCGGACCCACCAGCTATATCTTCGCACGCAAGGAAGTGCCTCCTTATTACGCCCAAAAAATGAATACCCCCTGCTAGCTGGGACCCACCATATTGTTGGGCTGACTTGTGGGCCTACTAAGTTGACGGGGACGGAGGGCTTTGTCAACTTAGTCAATACTCCAGTGACCGTATGATGTCCATCCAACGGCCATAGTGCTTCTTCAACCTCTGGTCTTCTTGCTCCAGCCGCCCAAAGCAGCGCCGGTCGTGCCGCCTGCTCCTGCCTCCCGTGGCCGGCTGTGCTACCGCGGAGGCCTCACCGCCCCCATACTACTCCCACCACTGGCCAGGCCATCCCTCCACTCACCCACACCCCCTGTTATTCTGCGGCGACGGCAGCCTCACACCGCAGCCGAACCAGTGAACGCTCGTACTCCTCTCCGCGTGGGCATCCACTGCCGCGTGTTGCACGGCTCCGCGTCGTCCCTTTCCTAGGCCTGGCCGTCGTCCACCGCCGTGGTGCTCTCGGCGCGGCGTGGTCAATGTGGTCAACGACCGACTTCCATCGGAAGAGTACTGTACGTGGAGAGGCTGACAGCTGGGTCCACGGCAGCCGCAAGGAAGTGCCTCCTTATTACACGGAAAATAATTATTCCTCCACCTGACAGCGGGGACCCACCGGACGGGCCACCAGTATTTTGCGAAAAAAATCGTTTCCCCTGACTGCTGGGACCCACCGGACGGGCCACCGTATTTCGCGAAAAAAACGTTCCCCCCGCTGTCAGCTCGGACCCACCGGAAGTGCCTCCTTATTACGCACAAAAAAATGAATACTCCCCCGGCTAGCTGGGACCCACCTTGGTGGGAGGCTGACTTGTGGGCCTACTAAGTTGACGGGGACGAAGGGCTTTGTCAACTTAGTCAATATGAACGATTCTAGCTCCAGTGACCGTACGATGTCCATCCAACGGCCGTAGTGCTTCTTCAACCTCTGGTCTTCTTGCTCCAGCCGCCCAAAGCAGCGCCGGTCGTGCCGCATGCTCCTGCCTCCCGTGGCCGGCTGTGCTGCCGCAGAGGCCTCACCGCCCCCTACTATTCCCACCGCTGGCCAGGCCCTGCGGCGACGGCAGCCTCACACCGCAGCCGAACCAGTGAACCCTCGTACTCCTCTCCGCGCGGGCTTCCACTGCCGCGTCTTCCCCGGCTCCGTGTCGTCCCCTTCCTAGGCCTCGCCGTCGTCCACCGCCGTGGTGCTCTCCGCGCGGCGTGGTCAACGTGGTCAAGGAACGACTTCCATCGGAAGAGTACTGTACGTGGAGAGGCTGACAGCTGGGTCCACGGCCACAGCCCAGTTTTTTTGTGATTTGCCAAGTAAGTCGCTTTGTCAGGCCTGTTGGGCTGCAAATCTTTCAAGACGAGGAGAGCTTTCATTCGGCTGGCCGAGAAAATGGCCCATCAGTAATGAGAAATGGGTTGTACATTTTTAAAACACATCAAACCGGCAATTAGTTTCAAATATCTTTTTTTCATTTCAAGATTTTAAATTACATTAATTTTATGCGTGGAGAATTTGTTGGATTTTATATTGATATACATTTATTTTTAAAATCAGTTTGAATGTGAGTCGAAATTTCGGGATTAAAAACAGTTCGGACCGCACCGAAATATGCAAAATTTCGTATAATTTTTTAACCGTGGCCACAATATGGGCTGTAATGCTAACAAAAAGAATATGGGCTCCAAAAAAACCTTAAGAATTAGCAAATGGGTTGTAAATTATTAGAAATAATGGCAGATGGGTTGTATGTTGTTTTCCACAGATTTGAGGCTTTCCTAAAAAAAGGTTGACGCACAAGCACTAACTGTTGGATGTCCATCCAACGGCCGTCGTGCTTCTTCAATCTCTTCTCTTCCTGCTCCAGCCGCTCAAACAAGCGCCGGCGGGACTGCCTGCTCCCTCCTCCCCGCGGCCGGCTGTGCTGCCGCGCAGGCCTCACCGCCCCACCGTACTCCCATCGCTGGCCTAGCCATCCCTCTACTCACCCACACCTGCTGTTATTCTCCGGCGACGGCAGACGAACCAGTAAACCCTCGTACAGTCGTACTCCCCTCCGCGTGGGAAACAACTGCCGAGTCTTCCCTGCCTCCGTATCGTCCCCTTCCTAGGCCTCGCCGTCGTCCACCGCCGTGGTGCTCTCGGCGCGGCGTGGTCAATGTGGTCAACGACCGACTTCCATCGGAAGAGTACTGTGCGTGGAGACGCTGACAGCTGGGTCCACGGCCGCAGCAAGGAAGTGCCTCCTTATTACGCGCAAAATAATTATTCCTCCACCTGACAGCGGGGACCCACCGGACGGGCCACCGTATTTCGCGAAAAAAACGTTTCCCCCCTGACTGCTGGGACCCACCAGCTACACCTTCGCACGCAAGGAAGTGCGTCCGGGTAAAAAAACGATTCGCCCCCCTGACTGCTGGGACCCACCAGCTACATCTTCGCAGGCAAGGAAGTGCCTGACAGTCGGGACCCACCAGGTCGAAGCGTACGTAGCGTTGTCATTCTGGTCGCGAACGTGTACGTACATATATACTGGTGGATGTAGAGGCGCGCACGTGTCGTAGTAGAGGCGCGCACGTAGCATGTACACGTACGTACAACGGCCAGGGTGCAAGAAAAAAAATACGGCCACGTATGTGTACATACGGGCGGGGTCTCGAACGCCTACTCGCGCATACGTACGGTCAGGGATCGTTGACATGGCTGGGTCGGAACGGAGAAACAACGTCGTCGTCGTGTTCATGGGGAGGCAACGGAATGCGTCGTGTTCATGGGGAGCCAACGGAATGCGTCCTGTTCATCGGGAGGCAACGGAACACGTGGGAGCCAACCGGCTGGGTCGGAACGGAATGCATGGTCGTGTTCATCGGGAGGGCTTGGACGGAACAGGCGATGGAAACAAGGCCTGGCGTACCGCACAACGGAGGAAACGGCCTTGTGTTCGACCGGCCACGTTCGAAATGGGATCATGTTCATCGGGAGGGGTCTGGCGTACCGCAAAACGGATGAAATGGACCTCCTACGGTCGAAACAGGGGTCCTGTTGATCGGGAGGGGTGTGGCGTACCGCAAAACGGACGAAACGGACTTGTGTTGGAGCGCTACGGTCGAAACGGGGGTCTTGTTCAACGGGAGGGGTGTGGCGTACCGCAAAACGGGACTCCATGGGATACTGTTCATCTCCACCGTCGACCTCCTCCACCCTCCACGGGCTACCATCGACCTCCTCCAGCCTCCACGGGCTCCTGTTCATCCAGCCTCCACCGGCTACTGTTCAACCATCCATCCACGGGCACCCCTCCACCGTCTACTGTTCATCCAGCCCTCCACACCACGGGGTCCTGTTCAACCACCACTCCACGGGCACCCCTCCACCGTCTACTGTTCATCCAGCCCTCCACCACACCACGGGGTCCTGTTCATCCAGAGGCAACGCCACCGCTCACTGTTCATCCAACCCCCCCTGCAACGCTCACTGTTCATCCAATCGATCGGCTTCAGTTAGGAGTAGTAGCGAAGGAATCGCTCGATCGGGTTCAGTTAACAGCCATCGATCGATCGCCCGGGTTCAGTAACGCGTAGCCTGCAGTGCAATCGCTCGGGTTTAGTTAGAGCCCAACGCCTCGCTCGGGTTCAGTTAGAGCCAACGCCTCGCACACACGCGCGTACGTGTACGAGAGAAACGCGCATCGCTCGGCCCCCAACCTCCCACCGTAACCGGGAACTCCCCGAAATTTTCCTCCCCCTCACTTCTACCACGGTTTTTTCCGTCATGGACGGCCCAAAGAATGTCATGCAGCTGCGTCGTCTCCAGCCCACCCAGGACGAAAAGCCCATTTTCTGTCATGATTTTTTGTCATAGAAGTAGGAGCCCACCACATCTATGATGATATCGGGTTTTGTCACAATTATCGTCATAGAAGTGTCATATGTATGACAAAAAAATCGTTCGGCCCAAAATGTCACGGATGTGTCTTTTTTTGTAGTGAAATTTCCCTCAAGTGGATGACCTAAGGTTTATCAACCCGTGGGAGGCGTAGGATGAAGATGGTCTCTCTCAAGCAACCCTGCAACCAAATAACAAAGAGTCTCTTGTGTCCCCAACACACCCAATACAATGGTAAATTGTATAGGTGCACTAGTTCGGCAAAGAGATGGTGATACAAGTGCAATATGGATAGTAGATAATGGTTTTTGTAATCTAAAATTATAAAAATTGCAAGGTAACTAATGATAAAAGTGAGCACAAACTGTATTGCAATGCATTGAAACAAGGCCTAGGGTTCATACTTTCACTAGTGCAAGTTCTCTCAACAATAATAACATAATTGGATCATATAACTAGCCCTCAACATGCAACAAAGAGTCACTCCAAAGTCACTAATAGGGGAGAACAAACGAAGAGATTATTGTAGGGTACGAAACCACCTCAAAGTTATTCTTTCCGATCAATCCGCTGGGCTATTCCTATAAGTGTCACAAACAGCCCTAGAGTTCGTAGTAAAATAACACCTTAAGACGCAAATCAACCAAAACCCTAATGTCACCTAGATACTCCAATGTCACCTTAAGTATCCGTGGGTATGATTATACGATATGCATCACACAATCTCAGATTCATCTATTCAACCAACACAAAGAACTTCAAAGAGTGCCCCAAAGTTTCTATCGGAGAGTCAAGAAAAAAATGTGTGCCAACCCCTATTCATAAGTTCACGATGTCACAGAACTCGCAAGTTGATCACCAAAACATACATCAAGTGGATCACGTGATATCCCATTGTCACCACAGATAAGCACATGCAAGACATACATCAAGTGTTCTCAAATGCTTAAAGACTCAATCCGATAAGATAACTTCAAAGGGAAAACTCAATTCATCACAAGAGAGTAGAGGGGGAGAAACATCATAAGATCCAAATATAATAGCAAAGCTCGCGATACATCAAGATCGTGCCGAATCAGGAACACCAGAGAAAGAGAGAGAGAGAGAGAGAGAGAGAGAGAGAGAGAGAGAGAGAGAGAGAGAGATCAAACACATAGCTACTGCTACATACCCTCAGCCCCGAGGGTGAACTACTCCCTCCTTGTCATGGAGAGTGCCGGATGATGAAGATGGCCACTGGAGAGGGATTCCCCCCTCCGGCAGAGGCTTGCGGTTTTCTGTGGCTACAAAGGCTTGCGGCGGCAGAACTCCCGATCTAGGTTTGTTTCTGGAAGTTTTAGTATATATAAGAGGTTTTGGCATCGAGAACAAGTCAGGGGGGGTCTCCGGGCTGTCCACGAGGTAGGGAGGCGTGCCCAGGGGGTGGGCGCGCCCCCCACCCTCGTGGGCAGCTCGAGACTCTTCCGGCCCAACTCTTTTACTCCATGTCCTTCTTCTGGTCCAAAAATAAGTTCCGTGAAGTTCCAGGTCAATTGGACTCCGTTTGGTTTCCCTTTTCTGCGAAACTCAAAAACAAGGAAAAAACAGAAACTGGCACTGGTCTCTAGGTTAATAGGTTACTCCCAAAAATTGTATAAAATAGCATATAAATGCATATAAAACATCCAAGGTTGATAATATAATAGCATGGAACAATCAAAAATTATACATACGTTGGAGATGTATCACCTGTCACCAGGGACCTTCCCTCACCCGCATGCTGCCGCTTCACCTCGCTGTCGCGCCCTACCTCGACATGGATGGCCCCGACCTCCGCCGCCCAACGATCAGGTCCGGCCGGCCTTTGCTGTCCCTTCCATTCCCGGATGGATCTGGCTACTGCCACGTCATCCCCGACGCCAAGTCCGTCCTCCTATGCCGCCTCGCTGTCAGACGACCAGCAAGCCGCTGCCTGGAGCTTCGTCCTGAATCTCGTTGTTGCCGCCTCCCCGACCTCGTCGGGATCCGCGTCACCGTCGCCACTTCCGCCCTGGCTTCGCTGCCTCAAGCACCACCACGAGCCTGCTGACATCCCTACAGCTCCATTGTGAGCCGCCGCACGTTTTCCCCCTCCCCTGCTTGTTTTGGCCATCCCTGGCGCCGTATGCCACGAGGCCGAGCTCCAGCCACCGCCTGCCGTTAGCGTTCCCGGCCTCCCTGGCGACTGTCACGACCACCGTCCGACGCGGCACCTCCCACGCTGTTGGATGCGCCCAACTGTTGGGGAACGCAGTAATTTCAAAAAATTTCCTACGCACACGCAAGATCATGGTGATGCATAGCAACGAGAGGGGAGAGTGTTGTCTACGTACCCACGTAGACCGACTGCGGAAGCGTTGACGCAATGTAGAGGAAGTAGTCGTACGTCTTCCCGATCCGACCGATCCAAGCACCGTTACTCCGGCACCTTCGAGTTCTTAGCACACGTACAGCTCGATGACGATCCCCGGACTCCGATCCAGCAAAGTGTCGGGGAAGAGTTTCGTCAGCACGACGGCGTGGTGACGATCTTGATGCACTACAGCAGCAGGGCTTCGCCTAAACTCCGCTACAGTAATATCGAGGACTATGGTGGCTGGGGGCGCCGCACATGGCTAAGGACTAGATCACGTGGATCAACTTGTGTGTTCTAGGGTGCCTTTGCCTCAGTATATAAAGGACTAGAGGGGGGAGGCTGGCCGGCCAAGGTGTGGCGCGCCAGGAGAGTCCTACTCCCTCTGGGAGTAGGATTCCCCCCCCCCCCAATCCTAGTTGGAATAGGATTCGCGGAGGGGGAAAAGAGAGAGAGAGAGAGAGCCGGCCACCTCTCCTAGTCCTAATAGGACTAGGGGAAGGGGGAGGCGCGCAGCCCATGTAGGGCTGCCTCTTCTCTTTTCCACTAAGGCCCATCATGGCCCATTTAGCTCCCGGGGGGTTCCGGTAACCTTCCCGATACTCCGGTAAAATCCCGATTTCACCCGAAACACTTCCGATATCCAAACATAGGCTTCCAATATATCAATCTTTACGTCTCGACCATTTCGAGACTCCTAGTCATGTCCGTGATCACATCCGGGACTCCGAACAACCTTCGGTACATCAAAATGCCTAAACTCATAATATAATTGTCATCGTAATCTTAAGCGTGCGGACCCTACGGGTTCGAGAACAATGTAGACATGACCGAGACAAGTCTCCGGTCAATAACCAATAGCGGGACCTGGATGCCCATATTGGCTCCTACATATTCTACGAAGATCTTTATCGGTCAGACCGCATAACAACATATGTTGTTCCCTTTGTCGTCGGTATGTTACTTGCCCGAGATTCGATCATCGGTATCCCATACCTAGTTTAATCTCGTTGCCGGCAAGTCTCTTTACTCGTTCCATAATACATGTTCTCGCAACTAACTCATTAGTTGCAATGCTTGCAAGGCTTATGTGATGTGCATTACCGAGAGGGCCCAGAGATACCTCTCCGACAATCGAAGTGACAAAACCTAATCTCGAAATACGCCAACCCAACATGTACCTTTGGAGACACCTGTAGTACTCCATTATAATCACCCAGTTACGTTGTGACGTTTGGTAGTACCCAAAGTGTTCCTCCGGTAAACGGGAGTTGCATAATCTCATAGTTACAGGAACATGTATAAGTCATGAACAAAGCAATAGCAACATACTAAACGATCGGGTGCTAAGCTAATGGAATGGGTCATGTCAATCAGATCATTCTCTTAATGATGTGATCCCATTAATCAAATAAGAACTCATTGTTCATGGTTAGGAAACATAACCATCTTTGATTAACGAGCTAGTCAAGTAGAGGCATACTAGTGACACTTTGTTTGTCTATGTATTCACACATGTATTATGTTTCCGGTTAATACAATTCTAGCATGAATAATAAACCTTTTATCATGATTATAAGGAAATAAATAATAACTTTATTATTGCCTCTAGGGCATATTTCCTTCAGTCTCCCACTTGCACTAGAGTCAATAATCTAGATTACACCGTAATGATTCTAACACCCATGGAGCCTTGGTGCTGATCATGTTTTGCTCGTGGTAGAGGCTTAGTCAACGGGTCTGCAACATTCAGATCCGTATGTATCTTGCAAATCTCTATGTCTCCCACCTGGACTAGATCCCGGATGGAATTGAAGCGTCTCTTGATGTGCTTGGTTCTCTTGTGAAATCTGGATTCCTTTGCCAAGGCAATTGCACCAGTATTGTCACAAAAGATTTTCATTGGACCCGATGCACTAGGTATGACACCTAGATCGGATATGAACTCCTTCATCCAGACTCCTTCGTTCACTACTTCCGAAGCAGCTATGTACTCCGCTTCACATGTAGATCCTGCTACGACGCTTTGTTTAGAACTGCACCAACTGACAGCTCCACCGTTTAATGTAAACACGTATCCGGTTTGCGATTTAGAATCGTCCGGATCAGTGTCAAAGCTTGCATCAACGTAACCATTTACGACGAGCTCTTTGTCACCTCCATATACGAGAAACATATCCTTAGTCCTTTTCAGGTATTTCAGGATGTTCTTGACCGCTGTCCAGTGATCCACTCCTGGATTACTTTGGTACCTCCCTGCTAGACTTATAGCAAGGCACACATCAGGTCTGGTACACAGCATTGCATACATGATAGATCCTATCGCTGATGCATAGGGAACATCTTTCATATTCTCTCTATCTTCTGCAGTGGTCGGGCATTGAGTCTTACTCAATTTCACACCTTGTAACACAGGCAAGAATCCTTTCTTTGCTTGATCCATTTTGAACTTCTTCAAAATTTTGTCAAGGTATGTTGTTTGTGAAAGTCCAATTAAGCGTTTTGATCTATCTCTATAGATCTTTATGCCTAATATGTAAGCAGCTTCACCGAGGTCTTTCATTGAAAAACTCTTATTCAAGTATCCCTTTATGCTATCCAGAAATTCTATATCATTTCCAATTAGTAATATGTCATCCACATATAATATCAGAAATGCTACAGAGCTCCCACTCACTTTCTTGTAAATACAGGCTTCTCCGAAAGTATGTATAAAACCAAATGCTTTGATCACACTATCAAAGTGTTTATTCCAACTCCGAGAGGCTTGCACCAGTCCATAAATGGATCACTGGAGCTTTCACACTTTGTTAGCTCCCTTTGGATCGACAAAACCTTCCGGTTGCATCATATACAACTCTTCTTCCAGAAATCCATTCAGGAATGCAGTTTGACATCCATCTGCCAAATTTCATAATCATAAAATGCGGCAATCGCTAACATGATTCGGACAGACTTAAGCATCGCTACAGGTGAGAAAGTCTCATCGTAGTCAACCCCTTGAACTTGTCGAAAACCTTTTGCGACAAGTCGCGCTTTGTAGACAGTAACATTACCATCAGCATCAATCTTCTTCTTGAAGATCCATTTATTCTCAATTGCTTGCCGATCATCGGGCAAGTCAACCAAAGTCCATCCTTTGTTCTCATACATGGATCCCATCTCAGATTTCATGGCTTCAAGCCATTTTGCGGAATCTGGGCTCACCATCGCTTCTTCATAGTTTGTAGGTTCATCATGATCTAGTAGCATGACTTCCAGAACAGGATTACCATACCACTCTGGCACGGATCTTACTCTGGTTGATCTATGAGGTTCAGTAGTATCTTGATCTGAAGTTTCATGATCATTATCATTAGCTTCCTCACTAACTGGTGTAGGTGTCATTGAAACAGTTTTCTGTGATGTACTACTTTCCAGTAAGGGAGCAGGTACAGTTACCTCGTCAAGTTCTACTTTCCTCCCACTCACTTCTTTCGAGAGAAACTCCTTCTCTAGAAAGGATCCACTTAGCAATGAATGTCTTGCCTTCGGATCTGTGATAGAAGGTGTACCCAACAGTCTCCTTTGGGTATCCTATGAAGACACATTTCTCCGATTTGGGTTCGAGCTTATCAGGTTGAAGCTTTTTCACATAAGCATCGCAGCCCCAAACTTTAAGAAACGACAACTTTGGTTTCTTGCCAAACCATAGTTCATAAGGTGTCGTCTCAACGGATTTTGATGGTGCCCTATTTAACGTGAATGCGGCCGTCTCTAAAGCATAACCCCAAAACGATAGCGGTAAATATGTAAGAGACATCATAGATCGCACCATATCTAGTAAAGTACGATTACGACGTTCGGACACACCATTACGCTGTGGTGTTCCGGGTGGCGTGAGTTGCAAAACTATTCCACAGTTTTTCAAATGTACACCAAACTCGTAACTCAAATATTCTCCTCCACGATCAGATCGTAGAAACTCTATTTTCTTGTTACGATGATTTTCAACTTCACTCTGAAATTCTTTGAACTTTTCAAATGTTTCAGACTTATGTTTCATTAAGTAGATATACCCATATCTTCTTAAATCATCTGTGAAGGTGAGAAAATAACGATATCCGCCACAAGCCTCAATATTCATCGGACCACATACATCGGTATGTATGATTTCCAACAAATCTGTTGCTCTCTCCATAGTACCGGAGAACGGTGTTTTAGTCATCTTGCCCATGAGGCACGGTTCGCAAGTACCAAGTGATTCATAATCAAGTGGTTCCAAAAGTCCATCAGTATGGAGTTTCTTCATGCGCTTTACACCGATATGACCTAAACGATAGTGCCACAAATAAGTTGCACTTTCATTATCAACTCTGCATCTTTTGGCTTCAACATTATGAATATGTGTATTACTACTATCGAGATTCAATAAGAATAGACCACTCTTCAAGGTTGCATGACCATAAAAGATATTACTCATATAAATAGAACAACCATTATTCTCTGATTTAAATGAATAACCGTCTCACATTAAACAAGATCCAGATATAATGTTCATGCTCAACGCTGGCACCAAATAACAATTATTTAGGTCTAATACTAATCCCGAAGGTAGATGTAGAGGTAGCGTGCCGACTGCGATCACATCGACTTTGGAACCGTTTCCCACGCGCATCGTCACCTCGTCCTTCGCCAGTGTTCGCTTAATCCGTAGTCCCTGTTTCGAGTTGCAAATATTAGCAACAGAACCAGTATCAAATACCCAGGTGCTACTGCGAGCTCTAGTAAGGTACACATCAATAACATGTATATCACATATACCTTTGTTTACCTTGCCATCCTTCTTATCCACCAAATACTTGGGGCAGTTCCGCTTCCAGTGACCAGTCTGCTTGCAGTAGAAGCACTCAGTTTCAGGCTTAGGTCCAGACTTGGGTTTCTTCTCTTGAGCAGCAACTTGCTTGCCATTCTTCTTGAAGTTCCCCTTCTTCTTCCCTTTGCCCTTTTTCTTGAAACTAGTGGTCTTGTTAACCATCAACACTTGATGCTCCTTCTTGATTTCTACCTCCGCAGCTTTCAGCATTGCGAAGAGCTCGGGAATAGTCTTGTTCATCCCTTGCATATTATAGTTCATCACGAAGCTCTTGTAGCTTGGTGGCAGTGCTTGGAGAATTCTGTCAATGACGCAATCATCTGGAAGATTAACTCCCATCTGAATCAAGTGATTATTATATCCAGACATTTTGAGTATATGCTCACTGACAGAACTGTTCTCCTCCATCTTGCAGCTATATAACTTATTGGAGACTTCATATCTCTCAATCCGGGCATTTGCTTGAAATATTAACTTCAACTCCTGGAACATCTCATATGCTCCATGACGTTCAAAACGTCGTTGAAGTCCCGATTCTAAGTCGTAAAGCATGGCACACTGAACTATCGAGTAGTCATCAGCTTTGCTCTGCCAGACGTTCATAACATCTGGTGTTGCTCCAGCAGCAGGCCTGGCACCCAGCGGTGCTTCCAGGATGTAATTCTTCTGAGCAGCAATGAGGATAATCCTCAAGTTACGGACCCAGTCCGTGTAACTGCTACCATCATCTTTCAACTTTGCTTTCTCAAGGAACGCAACAACAGCACGAGCCATCTATCTACAATCAACATAAACAAGCAAGATACTATCAGGTACTAAGTTCATGATAAGTTTAAGTTCAATTAATCAAATTACTTAAGAACTCCCACTTAGATAGACATCCCTCTAATCCTCTAAGTGATCACGTGATCCAAATCAACTAAACCATAACCGATCATCACGTGAGATGGAGTAGTTTTCAATGGTGAACATCGTTATGTTGATCATATCTACTATATGATTCACGCTCGACCTTTCGGTCTCCGTGTTTCGAGGCCATATCTGCATATGCTAGGCTCGTCAAGTTTAACCTGAGTATTCTGCGTGTGCAAAACTATCTTGCACCCGTTGTAGATGGACGTAGAGCTTATCACACCCGATCATCACGTGGTGTCTGGGCACGACGAACTTTGGCAACGGTGCATACTCAGGGAGAACACTTCTTGATAATTTAGTGAGAGATCATCTTATAATGCTACCGTCAATCAAAGCAAGATAAGATGCATAAAAGGATAAACATCTCATGCAATCAATATAAGTGATATGATATGGCCATCATCATCTTGTGCTTGTGATCTCCATCTCCGAAGCACCGCTATGATCACCATCGTCACCGGCGCGACACCTTGATTTCCAACGTAGCATCGTTGTCGTCTCGCCAATCTTATGCTTCCACGACTATCACTATCGTTTAGTAATAAAGTAAAGCATTACATCACGATTGCATTGCATACAATAAAGCGACAACCATATGGCTCCTACCAGTTGCCGATAACTCGGTTAGAAAACATGATCATCTCATACAATAAAATTCAGCATCATGCCTTGACCATATCACATCACAACATGCCCTGCAAAAACAAGTTAGACGTCCTCTACTTTGTTGTTGCAAGTTTTACGTGGCTGCTACGGGCTTAAGCAAGAACTAATCTCACCTACGCATCAAAACCACAACGATAGTTTGTCAAATAGACTCCGTTTTAACCTTCGCAAGGACCGGGCGTAGCCACACTTGGTTCAACTAAAGTTGGAGAGACAGTCGCCCGCAAGCCACCTGTGTGCAAAGCACGTCGGGGGAACCGGTCTCGCGTAAGCGTAGGCGTAATGTTGGTCCGGGTCGTCTCGTCCAACAATACCGCCGAACCAAGTATGACATGCTGGTAGGCAGTATGACTTATATCGCCCACAACTCACTTGTGTTCTACTCGTGCAAATAACATCAAACCATAAAACCTAGGCTCGGATGCCACTGTTGGGGAACGCAGTAATTTGAAAAAATTTCCTACGCATACGCAAGATCATGGTGATGCATAGCAACAAGAGGGGAGAGTGTTGTCTACGTACCCACGCAGACCGACTGTGGAAGCGTTGACACAATGTAGAGGAAGTAGTCGTACGTCTTCCCGATCCGACCGATCCAAGCTCCGTTACTCCGGCACCTCCGAGTTCTTAGCACACGTACAGCTCGATGACGATCCCCGGACTCCGATCCAGCAAAGTGTCAGGGAAGAGTTCCGTCAGCACGATGGCGTGGTGACGATCTTGATGCACTACAGCAGCAGGGCTTCGCCTAAACTCCGCTACAGTAATATCGAGGACTATGGTGGCTGGGGGCGCCGCACACGGCTAAGGACTAGATCACGTGGATCAACTTGTGTGTTCTAGGGTGCCTTTGCCTCAGTATATAAAGGACTAGAGGGGGGAGGCTGGCCGGCCAAGGTGTGGCGCGCCAGGAGAGTCCTACTCCCTCTGGGAGTAGGATTCCCCCCCCCCCAATCCTAGTTGGAATAGGATTCGCGGAGGGGGAAAAGAGAGAGAGAGGGCCGGCCACCTCTCCTAGTCCTAATAGGACTAGGGGAAGGGGGAGGCGCGCAGCCCATGTAGGTCTGCCTCTTCTCTTTTCCACTAAGGCCCATCATGGCCCATTTAGCTCCCGGGGGGTTCCGGTAACCTTCCCGGTACTCCGGTAAAATCCCGATTTCACCCGGAACACTTCTGATATCCAAACATAGGCTTCCAATATATCAATCTTTACGTCTCGACCATTTCGAAACTCCTCGTCATGTCCGTGATCACATCCGGGACTCCGAACAACCTTCGGTACATCAAAATGCCTAAACTCATAATATAACTGTCATCGTAACCTTAAGCGTGCGGACCCTGCGGGTTTGAGAACAATGTAGACATGACCGAGACATGTCTCCGGTCAATAACCAATAGAGGGACCTGGATGCCCATATTGGCTCCTACATATTCTACGAAGATCTTTATCGGTCAGACCGCATAACAACATACGTTGTTCCCTTTGTCATCGCTATGTTACTTGCCCGAGATTCGATTGTCGGTATCCCATACCTAGTTCAATCTCGTTGCCGGCAAGTCTCTTTACTCGTTTCGTAATACATCATCTCGCAACTAACTCATTAGTTGCAATGCTTGCAAGGCTTATGTGATGTGCATTACCGAGAGGGCCCAGAGATACCTCTCCGACAATCGGAGTGACAAAACCTAATCTCGAAATACGCCAACCCAACATGTACCTTTGGAGACACCTGTAGTACTCCTTTATAATCACCCAGTTACGTTGTGACGTTTGATAGTACCCAAAGTGTTCCTCCGGTAAACGGGAGTTGCATAATCTCATAGTTACAGGAACATGTATAAGTCATGAAGAAAGCAATAGCAACATACTAAACGATCGGGTGCTAAGCTAATGGAATGGGTCATGTCAATCAGATCATTCTCTTAATGATGTGATCCCGTTAATCAAATAACAACTCATTGTTCATGGTTAGGAAACATAACCATCTTTGATTAACGAGCTAGTCAAGTAGAGGCATACTAGTGACACTTTTTTTGTCTATGTATTCACACATGTATTATGTTTCCGGTTAATACAATTCTAGCATGAATAATAAACCTTTTATCATGATTATAAGGAAATAAATAATAACTTTATTATTGCCTCTAGGGCATATTTCCTTCACCAACCACATGCCCGTTCGGGGCCGGAGGGGTGATTCCAGTGAGGCCCCGCGTGGCGTTGCCGTGTTCTGCCTGATTAGCATGGCCAGCCGTTTGAACTGTCCCGTGGGCCACCGGCAGGTGGACCCCGCAGGATTAGCTGCTAAGCTGGACTCTAATCCACCACCCATGTGTAAATGACAAATGGGACCCACACCTAATTAATCATGGGCATAATTAGCCGGCTAATTAAACTAATCCCGATGGCCATTGATGGTGAGCCATGCAACTGTAGCGATTAGGTTTAAACTCTAACAAAAAGTGTTAGCAAATTGACCCACTGACCACTAGGCCCCACCCTGACTAATTAAGTTAATTAGTTTAAATAAACTTTGTTAATATTGCCACTGTCTATGACAGGTGGCCCCACCTTTACCGGTTTGACCAGTCAAAGTGTTGACTGTGTATCCCCTAGCCAATGGGAGATGGCCCCCACTTACACTGTTCACTGTTGACCTGGTCCACTTTGACTGCTAAGTCAGCAGTTGACTGGACCCACCAGTCAGTTTCTGACTGGGTGTAATATTGAGTGCACTTAACAGAATAGTTATTTAATAACTCGAATTTAATTAAATACAATAATGTTAGAAATTGATTAAAACTTTGAAATTAATATAAAATAATCCGTAACTCGGATGAAAATACTTTGTACATGAAAGTTGCTTAGAATGACGAGACGAATCCGGATACGTAGCCCGTTCGTCCATCACACATCCCTAGCATAGCGAACACACAACTTTCCCCCTCCGGTTCATCTGTTCGAAAACGCAAAACACCATGGATACTTTCCCGGATGCCCCCTCCCTTCACCGTTATCAACTCCTACTACATCAGGGCACACCTGGCACCGTTACTTGTTATGTCATGCATTGATGTGCATCTGTTTGCATTGTATTCATTGTTTCTTCCCCCTCTTCTCTCCGGTAGACTACGATACTGACGCCGCTGTTGGTGCCCCGATCGACTACGTTGTTGAGGACCCCTCCTTGCCAGAGCAACTAGGCAAGCCCCCCCCCCCTTGATCACCAGATATTGCCTATTCTTCTCTTTACTGCTTGCATTAGAGTAGTGTAGCATGTTACTGCTTTCCGTTAATCCTATCCTCATGCATAGCCTGTCTTTGCTACTACTATTGTTACCTTTACCTGCAATCCTAAATGCTTAGTATAGGATGCTAGTATTCCATCAGTGGCCCTACATTCTTGTCCGTCTGCCATGCTATACTATCGGGCCATGATCACTCGGGAGGTGATCACGAGTATATACTTATATACATAATATGTGATACTTGGTGACTAAAGTCGGGTCGGCTCGTAGAGTACCCGCGAGTGATTCCGGTGTGGGGGCTAAAAGGACAGGTGGTTCCATCCCGGTAGTGGTGGACCTGGGTTCCCGATGGCCCCCGATTGTTACTTTGTGGCGGAGCGACAGGGCAGGTTGATACCACCTAGGAGAGAGGTGGGCCTGGCCCTGGTTGGTGTCCGCGGTTACATCAATCAACACGCTTAACGAGATCTTGGTGTTTGATCTGAGTCTGGCCACTGGCCTATGCTCACTAACCAACTACGTGGCAACAGTTATGGGCACTCGACGTCGTGGTATCAGCCAAAGCCTTCTTGACATCAGCGACTGAGCGGCGCGCGCCGGGTTGGACTGCGTAATGCAACTTCCTTTGTAATGGAGGTTGCTAGGTCTGCTCACCGGTCGCGTACGCAATGTGCAGGTGTGCGATGGGCGGTGGGCCAGACCCCTGCGTGCATAGGATTTAGACCGACGTGCTGACCTATTTGTTGTGCCTAGGTAGGGCTGTGACGTGTTGATCTTCTGAGGCCAGGTATGACCCAGGAGAGTGTGTCCGGCCAGAGGGATCGAGCGTGTTGGGTTATGTGGTGCACCCCTGCAGGGAACTTTATCTATTCGAATAGTCGTGCCCCTTGGTAAAAGGATGAACCAAAGTTGTACCTCGACCTTATGACAACTAGAACCGGATACTTAATAAAACACACCCTTTCAAGTGCTAGATACAACCCGGTGATCGCTCTCTCATAGGGCGACGAGGAGAGGATCGCCGGGTAGGATTATGTTATACGATGATACTTGGTTAACTTACCATCTACTCTCATCTACTGCTTCAAGATGGAGGCTGCTAGAAGCGTAGTCTTCGATAGACTAGCTATCCCCCTCTTATTCTGGCATTTTGCAGTTCAGTCCATAGATACTACCCATTTCATTGATACCAATGCATATGTAGTGTAGATCCTTGCTTGCGAGTACTTTGGATGAGTACTCATGGTTGGTTTGCTATTTATTTTCCCCCCTTTCCTGGTTATTGCGATCATATGATGGAGTCCAGGAGCCAGAGGATCCCAAGGATGATTCTACGTGGAGTTCGACTACGAGGAGTAGTTAGGAGGTTCCAGGCACGAGGCCTTGCCTTTTCGATCGTTGCTACCTTTGTGCTAGCCTTCTTAAGGCAAACTTGTTTAACTTATGTTTGTACTCAGATATTATTGCTTCCACTGACTCTTGTGTCTTTGAGCATTTGTATTCGAGCCTTCGAGGCCCCTGGCTTGTAATATAAAGCTTGTATTATTTTTTCTGTCTAGAGTTGTGTTGTGATATCTTCCCGTGAGTCCTTGATCTTGATCATACACATTTGCGTGTATCATTAGTGTACAATTAAATCAAGGGCATCACACTCTCCTCCTCTCTCTCCTCCTACTCATCCAAAATATAATACTTAAAGGCTTACAGACCGTCTACATCACCCTATTATACTTGCTCTAGGTACTAGATCTTAGGTAATAATTGTGGTGGACAGGCGGCTTTGGCTTTGTAGCCTTGCTGCGGGCTAGCCGTGGTAGGATCATTGGAAAAAATAGTGCACTATAGCATCATGAGGAATAGCTCGCCAAATAAATCAGTGTAGAACGTCTCGCTAATAGTGTATTCTAAGGTCGGCGCTATTTTTTCGTTGGGTAGGATGCAGTGTGTCTATAATAGCTTGTGCATAAAAGAGGGGCGTTGGGTAGGAAAGAAGCACAAGGTACTGTAGAAGATAGTATGATAACTCTCTTTTGGTCACGATCCTCTCCTTATAACAATCTTAAGGGCTTGTCAAAAGGTATTGTAGAAGATAGTATGAAAACTCTCCTTTGGTCACGATCCTCTCCTTATAACCATCTTAAGGGCTTGTTCGGTTGACAGGGAAATGGAGGGGATTGAGAGGGATTAAATCCCCTACAAGTCAGAATCCCCTCCAATCCCCTTGGGAGGGGGTGTAACCGAACAAAGCCTAAGTGGTGTTTCTTTGAGGGAGATGGGATACCTTAATTTTGTTGGTTGTTTCACATGACTAAGATGGATATGGAAGGTGGAGATGGAAGGCAGAGTGCGCTGCTCAAGTTTAAATTTGTGCCGGAATGGTTGATCCTTTTCCATCCCCACCCCCTCCCTTGAGAGGGGAAAGTATTCGGTGCTCCCAGCCTTGGGGTACTCCCGATACTCCATTGTGAAAAAACATTGTTTTAATGTTTCAAAAAAATCCAAAAAATTGTGAATGCTCACAATGAATGTGACTACAAACCCTAAAAAATTTAGGTCCAAACTTGAAACACACATTGAGAAAAAAATGTGAAATCTGACATGAATAGTGTAAAGAAGAGACGAAAGCAACATTGACACTATTCAGATCTGGATTTCTCTTTTTTTGTTTCTCAATGTACATTTTGATTTTGGACCTGAAATTTTTAGGGGATGTAGTGACATTCCTTGTGAACATTCTCATTTTTTCCGATTTTTTTAAACAATTAAAAATGTTTTTTGACATTGGAGCACTGGGAGTACCCTGAGGCTGGGAGCACTGGATATTTCCCCCCTTGAGAGTCCCGGGCTTCTCCCTCCCTCTTCATGAGGGCGGGGGAGGAGGTTTGGTCTCCTTTGTATATAGCCAGTTAGGTTTGAGGCTTCGGCCTAGATTTGCCTTGACGGCGTTTGTCGTTATGCTAATGGAGTCCAGTCCGTCGTTGCCTTCATACTACACGTGGCGCTCCAAGACAAGAACCTCTTTGCTTCTCTATGCTGGAGGAGGAGGGCGCGGGGGGGGGGGGGGGGTCTGTCGCCTGCTCCTCAAATAAGAGCATGGCTACACTGAGCTGATCTACCTTGCTAGATTTCTTCCTCTTTCCTAACCGTTGTGGTGAAGGTTCGGGATTTGGGCATGTCCCTTGTCATGGATCGGGTTTGCTCTGTTGCGTCTCGCCTGATCCAAGCTTCCAGCGAGGTTGTTGTCCCTTGTCTGTGAAAGGACCTTCAACATGGATCTGGAGGCGTACGTTGGGGATCTGGAGCTCAATGATGGTGGTTTCCGGAGGAGCTACGACGTCCTTTTTGCCGGCCACCCCCCTCTGATGAGCCATTGAATCCTCGGGCAGAACGGTGATCATTCTTATTCCCTATGGCCTTGATGCCGCATGGGAGGCAACATTGCTTCTTGTTGGAGTTTGTGGTGAGCAATCATAGAGGTCTCACGGGACCAATGTTAAATAATTGAGAAATTTCCCGTTAAGCTTAATCCAAAAAACAATAGATAAAACATGGTTTAATGTGATAGAGATGATAATCGAATCAAGTAACAGGTAGTTAAAACTAGGCATGCAATCAAGAACACAAGGGAGAAGCATCATAGCCTCATTGATTTCTACTGATAGTAGATCAAACCCAAACCCTAACAGAAGGGATAAGAAAACATATGGCGCAACGGAAAAAGAAGTTTTTGCAGTTGCAACACCATCACTGAGCATCATGTTGTGGAGGAGGTCATCGACTTCGGGAAATAAGTCGTCGTCGGGGAACTTGTCATCTGTAGCCACGGTGAAGAAGATTCAACAGTCGCGTGAAAGAACTTCCCAAAAACCTCATCGCCCCTCTCCCATATCGGATCATAAGAGAAGGGGCTTCAGAGGTTTACTATCTGACTCCTCCATGGACGCCGAGAAGTGAGATGGGAAGGTGCTAGGCGGTGCATGAGAACCAGGAGGTAGGAGATGAAGTGTGTCTTGTCTGGAAAGAGGACCGATCTCTTATAAGCAAGTTGCAAGTGACCCCTCAGTAGTGGAAAGGAAAGGGTCGCACTAACTCACTAGGGAGACAAAGATAAAATTGTTCACATAAAGTAGCGTGCACACGTAGAATAGGTCCTAGCGTGGCTCGGCTCGATCACAAAATATGACGCGTGTGTGAGGCGAGGCGGGCGACGAAGGAGGAGCTTTGTGTATGTGCTCTCTCTTCTCAAGCTCTTAGTGGTGTATGGTGAAGGAAATATGCCCTAGAGGCAATAATAAAGTTGTTATTTATATTTCCTTATATCATGGTAAATGTTTATTATTCATGCTAAAATGTATTAACCGGAAACTTAGTACATGTGTGGATACATAGACAAACAGAGTGCCCCTAGTATGCCTCTGCTTGGCTAGCTCGTTAATCAAAGATGGTTAAGTTTCCTGGCCATAGACATGTGTTGTCATTTGATGAACGGGATCACATCATTAGACAATGATGTGATGGATAAGACCCATCCATTTAGCTTAGCACTATGATCGTTTAGTTTATTGCTATTGCTTTCTTCATGACTTATACATGTTCCTATGACTATGACGTTATGCAACTCCCGAATACCGGAGGAACACCTTGTGTACTACCAAACGTCACAACGTAACTGGGTGATTATAAAGGTGCTCTACAGGTGTCTCTGATGGTGTTTGTTGGTAACGAGATTGAACTAGGTATTGAGATACTGACGATCGAATCTCGGGCAAGTAACATACCGATGACAAAGGGAACAATGTATACCGTTATGCGCTTTGACCGATAAAGATCTTCGTAGAATATGTAGGAACCAATATGAGCATCCAGGTTCCGCTATTGGTTATTGACCGAAGATGAGTCTCGGTCATGTCTACATAGTTCTCGAACCCGTAGGGTCCGCACGCTTAACGTTCGGTGACGATCGGTATTACGATTTTATGTGTTTTGATGTACCGAAGGTAGTTCGGAGTCCCCGATTTGATCACGGACATGATGAGGAGTCTCAAAATGGTCGAGACGTAAAGATCGATATATTGGAAGCCTATATTTGGACATCGGAATGGTTCCGAGTGGTTTAGGCATTTTTCTGGAGTACCGGGAGGTTACCCGAACCCCCCGGGGAGTATATGGGCCTTATTGGGCCTTAGTGGAGTAGAGGAGAGGGAAGGGAAAAGAGGGAGGCGCGCCCCCCAATCCCAAACCGAATTGGGAGGGGGGCCGGGCCCCCTTTCCTTCCTCCCTCTCTCCTCCTTCCTTCCTCTCCTACTCCTACTTGGAAGGGCTCCTACTTCTACTAGGAAAGGGGGGAATCCTACTCCCGAAGGGAGTAGGACTCCCCCAGGGCGCGCCATAGAGAGGGCCGGCCCTCCCCCTCCACTCCTTTATATACGGGGGAGGGGGGAACCCCATAGACACAAGTTGATCAGTTGATCTTTTAGCCGTGTGCGGTGCCCCCCTCCACCATAATCCACCTCGGTTATATCGTAGCGGTGCTTAGGCGAAGCCCTGTTCCGGTAACATCATCATCACCATCATCACGCCGTCGTGCTGACGAAACTCTCCCTCGAAGCTCTACTGGATCGTGAGTTCACGGGACGTCACCGAGCTGAACGTGTGCAAATCGCGAAGGTGCCGTACGTTCTGTACTAGGGATCGGTCGATCGTGAAGACGTACGACTACATCAACCGCGTTGTCATAACGCTTCTGCTTACGGTCTACGAGGGTACATGGACGATACTCTTCCCTCTCGTTGCTATGCATCACCATGATCTTGCGTGTGCGTAGGATTTTTTTTTTTGAAATTACTGCGTTACCCAACAACAGATTTACCCCGGAGGTGAAGCTAAGAAGAAGGTTTTTCCTTTATCTTTGAAGGGAAAAGCATTGGCATGGTATAGGCTATGCGATGATATTGAATCTTGGAATTGGAGTCGATTGAAATTGAAATTTCACCAAATTTTTTATCCTATGCATCTAGTTCATCGTGATCGGAATTACATATATATTTTTTGGCCTCGTGAAGGAGAAAGTATCGCTCTAGCTCGGGGGAGGCTTAAGTCAATGTTATATTCATGCCCCAATTATGAGCTCTCAAGAGAAATTATGATTCAGAACATTTATGTTCGGCTTTCTCATGATGATCAATCTATGCTTGATACTTCTTGACTGGTTCTTTATGAAGAAGACTGTTAAATTCAGGTGGAATCTTTTAGAAATAATTAAACGCAACTTTGAAGATTGAGAACTCGACGAAGGTAAAGAGTCAGGTATTAAGCTTAAGTTTGATTGTGTTAAATCTTTTATGAGTACCGATACTTTTCAAAAATTTAGCACTAAATATGGATTTGACTGTAAGATAGTAGCCTTATTTTGTGAATCATTTGTTGTTCATTTTGATCTTCCTATGGAGAAGTGGTTTAAATATCATCCACCTATTAAAAAAGAAATTAAGGAACCGGTAATAACTAAAGATAAAACTATTTTATTTACAATGTTGACCCAGTTGTTCCTACTGTTTAGATTGAAAAACCACCTTTCCTGTTTATAACGTTGCGTGCCGGCGGACCGGCTGAAGCGTCGCGCCGGTCGCGCATGCGTCGCTGGATCCCTCACAATTTAACGACACCGATTTGCGCCACATCATGCTATCGTGGGCTCCGCCCACACCGCTTTCGCGTTCCTTATCTCCACCGTGCAGCTGCCTGTCCACTCGTTTCTTCTTCATTCTTCTAGCCTGAGCTCGCCCCTTCTCATCTCTCTCATCTTTTTCTCCTCAGATTTCACCGGGATGCTGTGCTCCTCATGTATAAGCGCACCACAGGGTTGCAGCACCATCGACACCACAACCGCTGCTAGCTTTAGATTGGGAAACTGCTCTCCCAATTCCACTCCTGTTGTGACCCTGCGGTCCTGCCCGACCAGCAGGACGGCGAGATGCGACCCTGCGCGACTGCTGGGATGTTGTAAGTCCACCACCGTCATCTGCCTCCATCCCCTCCTCTTTTTGCAATGCCATGGATGAATTCCACACTTCTCGTCATTTGCCTCCATCCCCTCCTCTTTTCAGCAGCCATGGATGAATTCCATCCCCTTTGTCACCCACCCCTAACACTCCCTTTCCCGCAATTGTTGAAGAAGCTACAATCCACACTCGGAGGTGTTGGAACCGGCATTTTTTTTGCTGGAATCACACTTTTTTTTGCTCGTACCGGCTAGTCTTTTTTGCTTCGATCTGACTACTGTAGTTTGTTTTGCGAGATTTTTGCTGAAACCGCATTAATTTTTACTGGAACCGCCTTCTTCTTTTGCTTCAACCTGACCATGCCACCATGGTAGTTTTTGGTGCTTTTTGCTTCAATCTGACTACTGTAGTTTGTTTGCAAGATTTTTGCTGGAAGGGCATTAATTTTTGCTGGAACCACCTTCTTCTTTTGATTCAACCCGGCCATGCCACCATGGTAGTTTTTGTTGCTTTTTGCTTCAATCTGACTACTGTAGTTTGTTTTGCAAGATTTTTGCTGGAACCGCCTTCTTCTTTTGCTTCAACCCGACCATGCCATCATGGTAGATTTTGTTGCTTTTTGCTTCAATTTAACTACTGTAGTTTGTTTTGCGAGATTTTTGCTGGAATCGCATTAATTTTTGTTGGAACCGCCTTCTTCTTTTGCTTCAACCCGACCATGCCATCATGGTAGTTTTTGTTGCTTTTTGCTTCAATCTAACTACTGTAGTTTGTTTTGCGAGATTTTTGCTCGAACCGCATTAATTTTTGTTGGAACCGCCTTCTTCTTTTGCTTCAACCCGGCCTTCTTCTTTTGCTTCAACCCGACCATGCCACCATGGTAGTTTTTGTTGCTGAAATCTTTTTTGCTGGAATTGACATTACTTTTTGCTGGAACCAACTAAAATTTTGCTGCTACGGCGGCGGCGACGACGACGACAGGAAGCATTTGTGTTTTTTTTTGCCGGAATAGTTGTTTTGTTTTGTCGCCATCGATGGTTTTTTTGTTGCCACCGGCAACGACCAGATTTTTTGCTCAGCTCTTTTTTGTGTTGGAAACGGTGGTGCATGCCTAAAGCGGCGAGCGAGGGACGGCTGCTGCAAACACGGCGGTCGTGTGCTCGAACGGGCTGGTGACAGAGTTGCAAATCATCACAGACCGGAACCCAAAGGAAGTCATGTTATAATCCTGGTGGCTATGCGGCGAGCGACGGCAAGCTGGCTGTGCCGCGGCGGAGCTACGGTGGGGGTGGGGACTCGAGCATTGCAGGATGGGCCGACGGCCGCGCGCGGCAAGGCGGACCGCACGCGATGGAGCAGATACGAGCGGGGAGAAGAAGATCATGGTGAAAAGGGACGTGTTGACTTATCCAATGGTCACATGCGGGGCAATCTGACTGTTGGTGGTTGACCGGCCAAAAATTAGGCCGGCGGACCGGCGCGTATCAGTGCCCATAAAAATTATACTAGTAAACATGCCCGTGCGTTGCAACGGGAGAAAAAAAACTAAATAATACTCCTACCCAATAATAATTGCCTAAAACACAAATGTGATGATTTGATTAGCAACCCGCATCAATTATTCCCAACATGAAAAATAATTATACTTTAAGCCAAACCATCTTTGCAAATGGGTAAGAAATGTATGCATTATCTGGTCTGCAATCTCCATAGTTTTATTCCAACTTCCACTATTACACGTGCTATGCATCCATAAAGGTGTACTAATTGTCCATACTTAATGTGAGACATATGTAGTGTGTGAGAGAGAAGGACCCGAGGTTCATTAGGTTAACTGTTGTGATCGATTCCCTGACCGAGAACTGAAAGTTGATTATTATTTTCTATACCTTGGAATTTTCTCTCATTGGCAGTCTTCTCGGAAAGCTCAATCAAATTACATCCTCCAAGGCACGTGGCCGCATCTTCCACTACCTGGGAAGCGGTGGTTACCGCGGTGCCTCCGGCTCTCTGGCCATGGTGTCCGAGGCCGAGCGCACGGCGCGACAGAAGGCAAGGTACAACCGGCGCAATGTCGGTCACCAATACGCGTTTGCCAAGACAGACGTGACGTCGGGATGGGTCCCCAACGACACAGACCTCGCTGCGGCGTGGGCGCTCGACCGCACCGTCACCACCGCAGAGACGTCCGCCAGGGGCCACCACCGTGTTGACAGCGAGCTCGCTAAGAATGGCGAGGAGTGGTCGCTTAGCGACTGCTCCGCCAACGCCGGCAGGGGCAAGGCCGCCGGCACGGTGCCGCCAGTGCCTTCAGCAGTGGCCAAGGCGACCCTCGCACCGCGCAACAGGAGGCGGAGTGGCTCCTCGGCGAGCATAAGGCACGACAACACCGCCGCCGTCGATGGCACGTATGTCGATGGTGGTGCGGCAGGACATGGCGGCCAAGCTTACGAGGTGTTCATTTGATATAGGGTTTAGTGTATTTTAGTAAAACGATTGAAATATCGTCTGTTAATGTAAATTATATTCAAATTTGAATGAAATCCGCCCAGCTTGATCGAATTTCATGAAGTTGGTTCGAACTGTTGGTCGGATGTATGCGGTTAGCGTTGAATGTCGGCCTCCCGCATCCGTGTCCGCGGACTGGTCGCCCCTGTCCGCGGACGGATGCGGAAGAAAATTTACGAGTTGTCGTTGGAGATGCCCTTATGCTCAAATCTGATCCTAATTGAATGAGTGCATGCCTAGTCACCGAAATTTTTAACCTCAATGTTATCTTAGCTCCTACATGTCATATTTCACCCATATGTTATATCCTAATTTTTTTTGAATTAGTTATGGTATTTGAATCAAGTGCTTTTATTCAAATTCAAGAAAATGGCAGAACTGCGATATATTTGTTTGGTGATGATTCCTTATTCAAAGTTCATGAAAACTTATAAATGGAGGTCATGTGTTATTTACAAGCTCTTACCTTGAATTTTTGGTATATTTTGTGAAAAAAAAGAAACTCCACTCTTCGTTGTTGATAAAACGAAATCCCTATTCACTCCTTTGGGTATCCTTTTTCCCCATAAGGATATTGAATACAAGGAACTCTCTTTAGTGCTACTGTAATTTTGAAAATGGTAAACATTTCATGAGCATTGGAATTTTATATCACGTATTTATAGTTCAAATTCAAAGTTGGGGCAGATTTGAATTCGTGTTCGAAAAAGGCAGTGAAATACTCTCCGAAAACTCTTGGAAACTTTATTTTGATTTTCTCAACCCCTCCTTTGCCACTGACCAGTGGGTCTCCTGGATAAGTCCAGCTCCGTCATCTCCAAGGGACACGCGCCCGCTTCCTGCCCGGCTGTCTCTTGATCTTTCTCCTCCCCCTCTGCTACCTCACTCCTCACTCTTTTCTTCCCCGCCTGGATCCCCTTTCTCATCAAGCTCGCCGGCCACGCCGCCGCTTGCCGTTGCAACGCCAGCCGCAGGGACCGGCGGGATCCGCCAGCCGTCGGTCCGGATCGACATCCACGCCTCTGGCTCCGACATGCACACCTGCTAGACATCGCCGTGAACCACCTCGTTTCTCCGGTGCGTTTTTGCTCCTTGGCTGTTCCCTAGCTCCATTGTTGCTCCTGCCGTCCCTTTAATGGTGATTCCCGGCGCCGGCGTGCAGGAACCTCTTGAACCAAGGCTGCCTTTCTCGGTTCCATCGGCCGCGGCGGTCATCCTCCTCCCTGAGCAACTACAGGGACCGTGACGGGCTCTGCTTCTGGACAACGGACTCGAAGGCGCGGGTCCCTCCTAATTCTTCCTCGACCGCTGACCGCCATTGACGCCGTTCGTCCTCTCGCCTCCCTGATCCGTCCGACCCGGCCGCCATGAACAGCAAGGTGAGGAGTCGCCTCTGCCTGCTGCTGGCTGCTTGCTGCTACTGTTCGCTACTGGCTTGCTTTGCTATTTGCTGTTGTTGCCGCTGCTGGCTGCTTGCTTTGCCGCTTGCTGCTGCTGGTTGTTTTGCTTGCCGATGCTGCTTGCCTTTGTGGCTTGCTGCTGCTGGCCTTGAGCTGCGAGTAAATGAGAGAAAGAAAGAAAGTTCTACATCTGTACAGGGAGATGGCCGTATTTAGATTCACCTCTGTACAGAGAGATGTCATGTTTCAGTACCGTTTAATTCACTTGCTCCTCCCAGTTTCAGACTAAGGCTAGTCTTCCCTGTGCATAGAAGTTTCAGAAAAATGCTCAACCTGCTGAACTTGTAAAATCCATAAAAATATCATTCCAGCTTCTGTTTGGAGTAGCACTTGTATGAAGTTGGATGGTTTAAATTGTATTGTAGCAATAGAAAACATGAACATACTTACCCCCTTAAGTTACAGCCGTGGCCCTCCTGTAGGTCTGGCCCCACATAATATCTGTCCCTCCCTTTTCAAACAGCTAGCCGTCGAGCTGCACTGAGGGAAATTGTTTGATGAAAAGTTTTTTTGTAAAACTGTACCATATTCCGTACTTTCTATAGTACTTTGGATAGCTAAAACTTAATGTTCGAAGGCATGTCTCACTTTATGCCTTTCTGGTATCATTTTACCAATGTAAATGAAGAAGAAACTCAACAAATTGCTTGCCATTTGCATGATTACCAAATGAATGTGCTTTAAAAAAAAAAAAAAACAATGCTTATACCAATTATTTTGAACAGTTTTCTTTTTGCAATATGTTTTTTTTTACAAGTACTTATTTTATTTATCATAATGCAGGACATTCATGAGGGTTTGAATTTTTCTGCTGCTGACGATGAATCCTACTTTGGAATCCTTTCAATAAAGTTTTCAAAGGATGGCCGTGAACTTGTTGTCGGAAACAGCAATGAGTCAATATGTATTTATGATCTTTGAGCAAACAAAGTGACAGAGCGAATTCATGCTCATGTGGTATGAAAGTCAAATGCACTCTTTCTTTTGTTGCTTCCATAACCTGTCCTTACAATGTACGCAACACTGTTTGGTGATAGACATATCTTCTTAGGTCATATTGGGATGTACTTCTAAAATCATTTCAAGTATCTAATGTGAGCATTGGTACTGTTTGCATGCAAAGAAAATTAAAGGAGTTTGTTTGTAAGATTCTAGTCTGCTGTCAATAGAAATGCACTTACATTATTAGTAAAAAAAGCACTTACATTGCATATTCTACATGCTTTTGTACTGCATCCTCTAATGGTTCGTTATGACTGAAGTAATCATCCACATGAAGCATGGTGTTGCTTTAGGCATAGCAGATTGAAGTAATGAACCACGGAAAGCAATAGTTCTTGGTGGTGCTTTAAGCATAGCAGTTTGGATAGATACCGATAGCATGCTAGAAGTTCTGTCTTGTAGAGTACGGAACTGAAATAAAATTTGTCTTTGTAGGAGTCTCACAGTGTAGTGTAGTATCACATAAACACCTAACGCCTCTAAGAGGTATTTCCAAACGAGAAGCCAAAAGGAAAATGTCAAACAGTTTGTGGCGTGCCAACACTATTCAAGGTGTTTGGCTTTGTTCTTGAAAAAAAAGGTGTTTGGCTTGCTGCATAACTGCAGAGTGATGGTATATGGTGAAAGAAAACACTGTAAATGTTAGAACCACTAAGATTAGACGACAAGTAAATGTATAAATATCAGTAAAACGAATCACTACGTTAGCTGAAGCAGCAGCTGTGTTGGTAGTCCTGTGCAGGCTGGAAGTTGTCTCCTTCGGGCCTGCATTATTTGGCCTACGGATACATGAATATATCCTCTGTATTTAGTTTATTCCTCTACCTCACGCTGAGCTTGGAGCCAAAGACCTCATGTGCTGCGGTAACTGCCCCCCTACTCTTCATCAAGCATCCACCATGGGAGATTGATTCCTTAATTAATCTGAAAAGAGTTGCTTGTATTGATGTACTGTTAGAACTTCATAACAGAGGAGATTGGAAAATGGAGAAGAAAGGGACAAGGGAGAGGTTCGATTGGTTTGGTGCCTTTTTTAGATCGATGAGCGCCTATGCCTGGCCGGTGAGGTCATGGCCTCGACGGAGATAGGAAGGATGGATAGGGAGAGGCGGCCCTCAGCCACGGTTGCCCACCCCCAGCCTCGATCCCCTATGGATCGGGATCGGGAGAGCCAGCGCCTGATCCCTGCCTCGCCTCGCCACCTCGACGTTGGCGAGCCCCACCAGAACCAGCTTCCCAAGCGCTGCCCTGCCTTCCTCCTCTTCATCTCCTTTCTCTCATTCCTCTCGTTTTCCCCTTCCTCCATCCCGTGCTCTCTCTTATCTCTCTCTCTCTCTCTCTCTCTCTCTCTTTGTTCGAACAGGAGGTACTCAGCCGCCCCAGCCGAGCCTAGTTAAACCTTCCGTTGAGATGGACGGCGGCGCGGAGGAGACAGTGAGGTCGCCGGCAAGTGCAACGACGACCGACTGGCGGAGGCTTTGGTCGAGTGGCGAGCGAGAGCCCTCCCGGGCGGCGCACAGCGAGGAGCTCGGGCGCGCGGAGGAGAGGAGGATCTGAGGCTTAACGGTGGTGCAGTGCTGCGTTCGCCAGCGCGGCTCCGGATCGAGCGTCGCGCGGGGTGGAGCGCCTCCTTGGCGGCTGGGATCGGGAGGCGAGGGAGAGAGAGGAGAGCCCATCCTGGGCCGCGGGTTGAATACCGCAAATTACAGGGATTTATTTGTAAAGTTGTCTAACGAAACGTTTTTCCCTTCAGAAGAGGAGTGCGGATTGAATATGAAGAATTACAGGGACTTTTCTGTAAAAACACCGACGACGTACGACCAGGAGCCATCGGTGCTTTATTAGTAGGTAAAGAGGTAAAGATAAAGATTAGAGCACCTAAAATCTGTTGTGGCGCGGTTGCAGATGCTTTTAGATTTAGACTCTGGTGTGCTTAGGGCAGACGACACTGCGGCGTGGACCCCGGCCGCTTTCCCCTCCTCCTTTCTTCTCTCCCAAGTCCCGGACCCTCTAAACCCTGCAAGCACTGGACAGCCACAGAAAACCCAGACCTGCCGCCGCCGCCACCGCCGTCGCCATGGTCGCCGCCGGAGCTCTCCACGCTGGCAGCCGTGTCCTCCTACCGATCCGCCGAAGCTTCAGCACACCCTGGTCCCACGTCCGCTCCCACCTCCACTCCACCAAGCCCCCTTCTGCTCCACTCCCGCCCCCACCTCCGCCGCCGCCTTCTTCCCACGCGGCGTCCACGCGCTTCACCCCTACCACTAGGAGAAGCGGATCAATCGGGTCCGGGGTAGTCACGTGGTACCTCGGCTCGATCGAGGCGCGGCCGCTGCTGACCAAGAGCATCACGGCTGCCACAATTTACACCGTTGCCGACCTCACCTCCCAGGTGACATTGTGTTCTTTCGCGTTATCTCCAAATCTTCATTTCCTGGGGGAAACGCCGAATCCTGGAACGGTTCAGAAAGTCGAAATCTAATACGCTTCGGCAGTCGGAGATTTGATATTCTCTTATGCTCTTATTTCGTATGTAATCATGGTCGTGATACATCATGTCGTTGTTCTGTTTAGGTCACAGAAACGCGGGATTAGCAAAAGTCAATTTTCTAGAAATGGTGCTATATTATCATCAGCATAAGTTCATAAGACACATTTTAGTGTAGCGAATTTCTGGAAATGGCACAGATCGAAAATATTGTTTGGAGTTGATCCAAATTCTAAACCTCCGAAGTAATGGAGATGCCTCCTCTTAGAAACTCGAAATGTAGTGCATTTGAGCGTAGGAATTTTTGACTTCAGATGCTACAGCCAGCATGTGGATTTTATCCTTTGGTTTTTTCACTGTCAGGAACACTGCTTTGCAGTATTGAACTCTTGTAATTGATTGCATTTACCGGTGAACCAGTTCATGTCAGAAACTAAGTTGCAATTGACTGCTGTTTTCTGTTTCCTTAGGAGGGGTATTGCTTCTTATATATTTTCTTCTGTTTTGTCGTTGCCTCTTCAGATGATCACACTTCCTGCTGAGGAGTCACTCGATCTAGTTAGGACTCTGCGCATGGCTAGTTATGGGATGCTGTTCTCAGGACCTTCACTGCACTATTGGTTCAACTTTATCTCAAAAGTAGTCCCCAAAAAGGATGTAGTGAGCACCTTCAAGAAGATGTTTCTAGGACAAGCAGTTTATGGCCCAATTATTAATTGTATTTTCTTCTCATATAATGCAGGATTACAAGGTATCATACTCATATGCCTTTCTATAGACATATTTAGATAGTTTTAAATTTACTATGTACTTATGTTTTGTCATTAATGCGCTTTCTGTTTTTTCCCCATCTTCTTGACTTGATTTTGTTTTTACTTGTCTTGGGACTTGCTTCTATGACCCCATCTTTATAATATTGACCTATCAACTCCAACTGTGCTGCTTTATATGCATGTCATTACTCTATTTCGGCATTGTTAATATACAAACAAATATCTGAGCGCACAATAACACACCATACACAATTAAGCTGATGTTTTTTGTTGTATTGTTTATTTGTGTTTAACCCTTAACATATTGTAGTAGAAAAGGTAAACATGTGGGATTAAAATTCAGTAGTTCCTTCCTGGGATTCTAAAGATTCGTTCTCTCCAAAGAAAAATAAAAGAATGTTAGAACCTAATTCCATTATTCATTTTCCTATTGTTGAATCCCTAATCTCCTTCATGCATTTACCATTTGTACTTTTAAGTCTGCTAGAGTTGAAACATCCTGCTTGGTTCTGAAATATCAGGTTTCCGGCCACAAATTATACTCAATGAGTTAGTAGGCCTGAAGGTGGAAGTGAAAGTAGTAAATGGCCAATTTTCAGACCATATATGGCACCTCATATTCTGCAGAGCATGAAAATAGTTGTATACCAGCTGTGCAGTTTTTTCTTGAAACGGTGTCTTTAAGGATTGTTAGAGCTGGGATTTTGTTTATTTTAGTTAAGTTTGCTTGTTTGTTTGGTAAAAAAAGATGCTACAACAACAACAACAACAACAAAGCCTTTAGTCCCAAACAAGTTGGGGTAGGCTAGAGGTGAAACCCATAAGATCTCGCAACCAACTCATGGCTCTGGCACGTGGATTGCAAGCTTCCACGCACCCTTGTCCATAGCTAGCTCTTTGGTGATACCCCAATCCTTCAGGTCTCTCTTAACGGACTCCTCCCATGTCAAATTCGGTCTACCCCTCCCTCTTGACATTCTCCGCACGCTTTAGCCACCCGCTATGCACTGGAGCTTCTGGAGGCCTGCGTTGAATATGCCCAAACCATCTCAGACGATGTTGGACAAGCTTCTCTTCAATTGGTGCTACCCCAACTCTATCTCGTATATCATCATTCCGGACTCGATCCTTCCTCGTGTGGCCACACATCCATCTCAACATATGCATCTCCGCCACACCTAATTGTTGAACATGTCGCCTTTTAGTCGGCCAACACTCAGCCATACAACATTGCAGGTCGAACTGCCGTCCTGTAGAACTTGCCTTTTAGCTTTTGTGGCACTCTCTTGTCACAGAGAATGCCAGAAGCTTGGCGCCACTTCATCCATCCGGCTTTGATTCGATGGTTCACATCTTCATCAATACCCCCATCCTCCTGCAGCATTGACCCCAAATACCGAAAGGTGTCCTTTTGGGGTACCACCTGGCCATCAAGGCTAACCTCCTCCTCACACCTAGTAGCACTGAAACCGCACATCATGTACTCGGTTTTAGTTCTACTAAGCCTAAACCCTTTCGATTCCAAGGTTTGTCTCCATAACTCTAACTTCCTATTTACCCCCGTCCGACTATCGTCAACTAGCACCATATCAATCATCTGCAAAGAGCATACACCATGGGATATCTCCTTGTATATCCCTTGTGACCTCATCCATCATCAATGCAAAAAGATAAGGGCTCAAAGCTGACCCCTGATGCAGTCCTATCTTAATCGGGAAGTCATCAGTGTCGACATCACTTGTTCGAACACTTGTCACAACATTATCGTACATGTCCTTGATGAGGGTAATGTACTTTGCTGGGACTTTGTGTTTCTCCAAGGCCCACCACATGACATTCCGCGGTATCTTATCATAGGCCTTCTCCAAGTCAATGAACACCATATGCAAGTCCTTCTTTTGCTCCCTATATCTCTCCATAAGTTGTCCTACCAAGAAAATGGCTTCCATGGTCGACCTCCTAGGCATGAAACCAAACTGATTTTTGGTCACGCTTGTCATTCTTCTTAAGCGGTGCTCAATGACTCTCTCCCATAGCTTCATTGTATGGCTCATCAGCTTAATTCCACAGTAATTAGTACAACTCTGAACATCTCCCTTGTTCTTGAAGATTGGTACTAATATACTCCTCCATTCTTCTGGCATCTTGTTTGCCCGAAAAATGAGGTTGAAAAGCTTGGTTAGCCATACTATCGCTATGTCCCCGAGACCTTTCCACACCTCAATGGGGATACAATCAGGGCCCATCGCCTTGCCTCCTTTCATCCTTGTTAAAGCCTCCTTGACCTCAGACTCCTGGATTCGCTGCACAAAACGCATGCTGGTCTCATCAAAGGACTCGTCCAGTTCAATGGTAGAACTCTCATTCTCCCCATTGAACAGCTTGTCGAAGTACTCCCGCCATCTATGCTTAATCTCCTCGTCCTTCACCAAGAGTTGGCCTGCTCCGTCCTTGATGCATTTGACTTGGCCAATATCCCTCGTCTTCCTCTCTCGGATCTTGGCCATCTTATAGATGTCCCTTTCGCCTTCCTTCGTGCCTAACCGTCGGTAGAGGTCCTCATATGCCCGACCCCTTGCTTCACCAACAGCTCACTTTGCAACCTTCTTCGCCATCTTGTACTTCTCTATGTTGTCTGCACTCCTATCCAGGTATAGGCGTCTGAAGCAATCTTTCTTCTCTTTAATCGCCTTCTGGACATCATCATTCCACCACCAGGTATCCTTATCTTCGCTCCTCCTTCCCCTGGACACTCCAAACTCCTCCAAGGCCACCTTACGAATGCAAGTCGCCATCTTCATCCACACATTGTTCGCATCCCCTCCTTCCTCCCAAGGGCCCTCCTTAATGACCCTCTCCTTGAACGCCTGAGCTACCTTCCCCTTGAACTTCCACCACTTCGTTCTAGCGACTTTGGCACGCTTATCCCGCTGGACACGAAACCGAAAGCGGAAGTCAGCAACCACCAGCTTATGCTGGGGTACAACACTCTCTCCAGGTATCACCTTACAATCTAGGCACACACGTCTATCCTCTCTTCTCGAGAGGATGAAATCAATCTGGCTAGAGTGTTGGCCACTACTAAAAAAAGATGCTAGTTGGAGATAAATTTGTCAATGGATATTTCGATACAAAAAGATAATATACAAGATAGTCCACTCAATTTTAATGCTCCTTGTTTATGTTTCATAAAATAATAATGCCAGAATTTATTGTTCTGTGCCTTCCAGCTGCGTCAACTAAGTGTAGTCATGCTACTAGACTGCAGTCTGTCCTTGCAGTCATGCCTATCTATTATTTTGGTCTTTATCCATGCAAACTTAGTATGACCGACGGACAACATAAGAAACACGTAAAAACCCAAAGGCTGGTGATTGTTTCGCTTGGTAAATTCTTCCTTCACTAACAGTCTGATGTTTATATGTTGAGGTGCAGTATTTCTAATTTGTGCTGGCATCCCAACTACACACACACACACACACACACACAATGATCATAAATTTACGCTTTGACTGGTTTCTAAGATCCTTCTATATATCTGGTAAAAATGTCCTTACTAACTAGCTTGCTTTAAATATTACTCCCTCTGTCTGGAAATACATGCCGGAGAAATGGATAAAAATGGATGTATCTAGAACTAAAATACGTCTAGATACATCCATTTCTCCGACAAGTATTCCCGGACAGAGGGTATAACGGTTTGAAGTGATCCATGATAAAGTTCATGACCTATGGGTCACGGACCACAATACCACCAATTTCATGATAAGGTTTGCATGCTCCGTAAAGAAATATAAGAGCTTTTAGATCACTACAGAGGGACTAGTAAACATTTATGCACACTGTGACCATGATGTGAGAAGCTATGTTCAGATAATCGTACATGAAGTTTACCTTCCCTGCCAACTTTAAACAAAAAATTCTCTTTTGCGTACATTCTGGCAATGACACTCATGAGTCCTCTAATTGCTTGATCGATATAATTCCCAGGTGAGACAATCCCAGAGATCATTGCAAGATTAAAGCGGGATATAATTCCGACCATCAAAAGTGGCCTCATTTATTGGCCTCTTTGTGACTTCATCACTTTCAAGTTTATCCCTGTTCATTTGCAGGTAATGTTAAGTCCCTGATATATTCTATCTATTTGAGCTTCAAACTTTGTTTGGCAGCAATCTGAACTGAGGATTATTTTTCAGCCGCTAGTAAGCAATTCCTTTGCGTTTCTTTGGACCATCTACCTAACATACATGGCCGGCTTAAAGAAACCAGGCGTGGAGGTGATCACGAGCTCTTAGTCATAACAAATGACTGAGTTTCTGCCAGTTATTTCTGAAAGGAAGTCTTCATGGGCATTACTTGGAACTATGACGGGGCCGTCATTACCACCAACTAGCTCATTGAAGCTTTGAATATTCAACGACCAAAACAGAGACAAACTGCTTGCTAGGCATATTTCGTTTTCAGTAGAGTAGTATCCGACAGGCTTTTCTAGTTTGCGTACAGTTTTGGCTAGGCATTTCTGTATGGATGGTAGAATGACACTAGGCATTCTCCCATCTTTCTGAAGTTTGTCATATTGCAAAACAAGCAGTTTTTACCAAATTGTCTGTGCCCAGTTATGCAGATGTTAGGTAAAATTGTTCTTGTCCCTAAGATAAAGTGGACAAGGCAAGGTTTACGCTTGAAGATCTCTACATACAATGCAACATTTGTTAGCGGATACTTATGTACATCTCCCTCCCTTGTACGCAGAAAGAAGGTGATTACACAGTTCGTTCACTTTTTCTTGACGTTGGTGTTCTTTGAAATGTTTTTGTTGTATTTTTTTAGATGTGAATGATGACTTCCTATTGATCGCATTCTCCTGATTGCAACGAATTAGTTTTTTGATGTACATATAATAATGCATATGCTTCTGTAAGCCACCCGTAGCTAAGCCATCAAGCCATCTTGAGACTTAAACATTGATAGAGCCAGGGAGACTGCGTGAGCTGATCATCATGCCTCTTGCTCTCATGTTGAAACCTCAGGTCTACATTGGACTCAGGGAATCGCTGCCCCGACTCTGATTCAGCAGAAGTCGACGATGTCACCGTTGGTCCAGACTCAGAGTTGGATGTCATCTCTTGCTTCCGCGTATCACCCCCAGTTGCTAGTGTCAGCTCCAGGTTGAAGTCCTCGATAAAAGGAGCGCGTGAGCGATCTGTATCCAGCATTGGTTCTGGTTCAGTATCCTCTCTTGCCTGAGCTGGGCTCCTCTTAACAGCCTGCATCTCCTTCATCAGCCGCTTCTGAACCTCGTATACGCGATGCAACTCATGAACCTGGTTCAACAAAAGACACATTCCTCGTTGAATACTTCCACCAATATAGATAGGAAGATGACACTACTTCTAACCAGACATTGGTTTACCTGTTGTCTGAATGTCTGCTCTTGCCTCAGGATGGCCATCTTCATATGTTTCTTCTCCATCTCTCACCGATCCACACGAAGTATCAGCCTCACCTGTTTCATCAGAGGCTTACAAATGAGTACCAAAAGTTTTCTCCCAACAATAGCAATATGCTGCATATGCATTCAATTATTGGAGCTTTGTTTATGTGCTGGTTGCGTGTCTGCTTGTCGTGAATTATCTCCTACGTTGAGATGGCGACACCCTCATGTGCAGCTTCTGAATGATTGTGCTTGCTTCTCTATAGCTCTGTACAAGTTCTATTATTCTCCACATAGGACTATCCAGCTTGCTTTGCCATTTTGCCAATTAATAAGTTGTATAGTTGTGTAAATGAGTATCCTATGCAAGCATAAATAAATGCTATGGTGGTGTGTGATGTGACCTAACACATTAGTCAGTTTATCTCTGAGCATGTGCACTGGTTTGTAACTGGGAAATAGCATGGGGGCAGACCAGGTTGTTTTTTCTGTTGAGAAATGTTGTATAAAAGTTTGGTATTTTCCTTGTGAATTAGCTGAGAGTTTTAGGGCAAAAGGCATATATCATGATACTATCGAAGATTATATGAAGGTAACAGAAACTATGCACGTCGGTCAGACAATTAGGACAGCTAAGATCGTGAGTTCGTGGAGGCAATGGCAAGAAGCACTTTTAGGTCTGATGATCTTAAAGTTCGTATGCCTGCACAATTCTAATTTTGGCTCCTAATATACTGGATTTACAAAAATATTTAGGTTTTCCTATCTGTACCTTGCAAAGTAACCTGAACTCTATCAGCCTTTCATTTCAGTGTAACAGAGCGATTGAACATCAACAGAAATTCTCTTACCCATTCCTGCCCAAATTGAAACCTAGCGAATTTACACCCTTTAAGTGTAGTATCGTTTGATTCTTTGAGATAGAATTATACTCCCTACTGTCAAAAACATTCTTATATTATGGGACGGGGGGAGTAGAAAATCCTTGCTCTATATGCTTGCATGCCATTATGCTTCCCGAGAGAAACAACTAAACAGTTTCAACAGAGATGGAAGCTCCGAAAAGATCAGAGCGCCCTAAAACTACAGGAGGATGACCAGCTACAGTTTCCTGGCAAATAGGAACATGCCATTGCACTTTCTCAAGGCTGAGCATCGGTACCTTCCTTTGGACGCAGAATTACAGAAAATGAAGAACAAAAAGACTGAAGAACCGATCAAAGGACTGAGGTACGCAGACTTTGAAGATATTATTACCATGTCCCATGAAAGCTAGCTGAATTGCAGCCCTTTCAAGACAAGAATCATCGGAGATGAACAAGGTAAGAAAGAGGAAGGAAGTATCAAGAGACTTGTGCTCACCTCTGGCAAGGAGTCCTGTTTCTGAATTCTTCTCTTCTGAACAAGGTAAGGCACTCTCCCTCTTTCTCCCCCAAGAAGATCTCTTTTGCTAGCTACTTCTAGGCCAAGGTCCAAACCTTTTTGGTTCTGTTAAGAAGCAACAGGTTGGCATGTATCAAATCTGGCGAGGCAGGGAGGGGAGGGAGGGGATTTAAGATTCTCTCCTGTCATTAGTTCTACTGTCATGGTGGGGCCTTGTGGCCGTGCCAAACAAACCCAAGCCACTTAGGCCAATGGAGTTCATGCATGATAAAGGAGCCAAAGATGCTCCTATGTAGGTAGTGCCAAGAAAAGGATAGGACCAAGATAACAAGCCCCAGCTATTAATATTCTCATCTCCCGCGCCAATAATCAGACGCGCGGCCCCCTCCCATGCTACATCGTGCAAGATTTCCGTTGTCGAATTGCACGAATCGTTATGTTTATGGCACGGCGGATCTTGTTCATGTTACGACAAGTGTGGGTTTCTTTAGTCCCGAGTTTATTCGATTGTTTGTGTTCTCAGTGGGGTTGTGGAGCTTTTGTTGGATTATTAGAATGTTTTTTGTGGATCACTGCATCATAAGGTTCACTGAACAGACAGCTAGGCATGCCATGTTTTAGATCTCATATAGGAGTACTCGCATGTGCACTGGATTAAGATTATCATCGCCACTTGTCACAGCTCATAGTAGATATATAATCTTTCATTACTGTCATCCAAAGTCAGAACATATGCCTTAGCATCACATGAAAAGAAAAGAGTATAAAAAGGTGCCCAACTGATTGCCACAACAGAAGGAAATACTGTAATAAGCAGTACAAGGCCCATCTTGAGCAGCATATATAATCTTTCATTACTGTAATAAGGAGTACTTTCTTACGGCCAAGGCCCAAGGGGCAAGCGAAGATTTACTATTTACCTGAAGGCAGGATCTTTTTTCCTACAGATCCAGCAATGAATCCTGACCAGATTCAGAATTCAAGTGTGGATCTTGTGTTGGCTCATATGCTGCTCAAGATTGGGCAGTGTGATTGGATAGCGAGTTATGTGGGAGTTGTTGGTAACAATAACATACATGTGTTGGTCCCGGTCCCCCTCACCCTCAGGATATGTGGGAGGGAGAGGCCTGCAATGCAAGCAAACTGTTCACTTCCATTCCAAGGATTTTGACAAGTCAGGGCCTGAAGATCCAAGAGCTGCATGCATGATTAGTTCAACACACATGGTGTCAGCCCTGTCACTGTCCATCTAATTGCCACCCCATGCATGTCCCCATCACCTCCCCCCCCCTCCCCCCCCCAGAGGATTAGCTGGATTTGTTAGATGTTTGTAGACTTGTCGTCTGGGTTAGTAGATGCATGATTTTGTTTGGGTGATTGGGTGCTTATGCCCCAATCTTCTTTGACTGCATTTGCTGGGAATCAAAATCCCTGTCATTTCCGTTTTAGTTGTTAGGCCATCTTTAGCTGATCCCCTAAAAGTTAACGGTGTAAAACCCTTAGTGGAATATATATACTTCACTAATTTTTGGCATTTTCTAGTCGATCCCCTAAAGCTTAACAGAGTAAACTTCAATTTGATCAAATTCAAAGCAATATGAACCAAAAGTAGTATGCATTCAAAACATAAACATAGATAGTTTTGCACAACCAAATATAAAACATAAATTTAAACTAAACTAACCAACTAAACTACTTTCGGTCGAAGGCGAGGTCGAGCCAATCCTTCCTCGTCAGGTACGGTGTGCCGCGAGCCGGGTCCGGGCCGGTGCCGTCGTCTGGGTTGTCGGGGAACACACTCCTCCACTCTTCAATGTCGATCTCCTCATTCTCGCCGCCTTCCTCGCCGCCTTCTACCCCGTCGGAGGAGATCACAATAACCTCGCCACCCTCCGCGCCGGCAAAGATCATCCGCTCCGCCTCCACGAGCTCCAGGTGCTGCCTTCAGAGCTCTTCCATGTAGGCCTCGTCGATGGCCTCGGCCTCGAGGTGCTCCCTCGCCTCGCGGTCCTCCCGTGCATTAGCCGAGCTCACCACCCCCGGCTCCGGCGGGACGAGATGGATCAGACGTGTGCCTGGGGGGAAATTGAGTTGAGCCGCCACGCCGTGGTAGCGGACCTGGTAGCGATCGTACTCCATGACCGCGATCTCGGCCGTGTGGAAGCTACCGAGCCACCGGCGGGTGTGGGTCTCCCTATCCGTAATCTTGGCGACCCACGTCCCCCACTGCTGCTACCGAACCATGAGGTAGGACCTGTCGGCGACCAGGCCCAAGGGAGGATGGGGAAGTCCTCGAATCAGCGTAGGGGCGCAACAACGGGCGGATCGGGCGACCGACAGCGGCTCGATGAAGAGCCCGTGGAGGACGACCCGCGCGGGTGGCGGCGCGAATCCGCGCTGTGGATCGGCGGCGGGGACCGGCAGCCACCACGTCCGGCCATTGGAGGGGGCGGGGGAGGGCGGGGCGTGCCGACGAAGGTGTGGGGGGAGAAGAGGAGGTGGGGAGAAGAGGCGTCGATTTTACTCGGCCGCGTAGTGATGGAGTAATTTTTTTACTCCACTAAGTCGTATAGGGGACCGACTAGGTCAAACTTAGTAGAGTAAAAGGCCAAATTTACTCCACTATGTTGATATAGGGGATCGGTTAGAAATGCTCTTACTCCCTCTAATCCAAATAAATTGATGCGGAGAGGGAATACTTTATTTAGGGTAGCGAAGGAAAAGAAAACCCCTGACCTATTTTTTATGGATCGGTGATTTTCTCCAGACCGAGACCTCCCCCTCCTCCTTCTGCTCCTCCCCCATGATTCACTTTAGTAGTTATGGTTCACGTGTGCTCGCGCTGGGTGTCGCCGCCAAGGCCGAGGGGACCGGGGG